>NC_066893.1:26161298-26368798 GCF_022985175.1 Labeo rohita
CATTATATATCACTAAACATAAACTTCAGATACCAGTCAGCAATCGCAGGCAGTTTGTGTCAAATTAAAACATTTCCTTTTTATATAAAATAACTTGAAAAATGTGTCATGGCTTTGGTGTCAAAAAAATAAATTTCATATTTTTGGTAAGGTTGCATTATACTTGCCAGCGATCTCCAGGAGATCGCGTCAAATACATTTTATATTAATAAACATTAACTTCAGATACCAGTCAGCAATCGCAGGTAGTTTGTGTCAAATTAAAACATTTTCTTTTTATATAAAATAACTTGAAAAGTGTGTCAGAGCTTTGGTGTCAAAAAAATACATTTCATATTTTTGGTAAGGTTGCATTATACTTGCCAGCGATCTCCAGGCGTTCGCGTCAAATACATTATATATTAATAAACATTAACTTCAGATACCAGTCAGCAATCGTAGGCAGTTTGTGTCAAATTAAAACATTTTCTTTTTATATAAAATAATTTAAAAAGTATGTGATGGCTTTGGTGTCAAAAAAATACATTTCATATTTTTGGTAAGGTTGAATTATACTTGCCAGCGATCTCCAGGAGTTCGCGTCAAATACATTATATATTCAATAAACATTAACTTCAGATACCAGTCAGCAATCGCAGGCAGTTTGTGTCAAATTAAAACATTTTCTTTTTATATAAAATAACTTGAAAAGTATGTCATGGCTTTGGTGTCAAAAAAATAAATTTCATATTTTTGGTAAGGTTGCATTATACTTGCCAGCGATCTCCAGGAGTTCGCGTCAAATACATTATATATTAATAAACATTAACTTCAGATACCAGTCAGCAATCGCAGGCAGTTTGTGTCAAATTAAAACATTTCCTTTTTATATAAAATAACTTGAAAAATGTGTCATGGCTTTGGTGTCAAAAAAATAAATTTCATATTTTTGGTAAGGTTGAATTATACTTGCCAGCGATCTCCAGGAGTTCGCGTCAAATACATTATATATTAATAAACATTAACTTCAGATACCAGTCAGCAATCGCAGGCAGTTTGTGTCAAATTAAAACATTTTTTTTTATATATAAAATAACTTGAAAAGTGTGTCATGGCTTTGGTGTCAAAAAAATACATTTCATATTTTTGGTAAGGTTGAATTATACTTGCCAGCGATCTCCAGGAGTTCGCGTCAAATACATTATATATTAATAAACATTAACTTCAGATACCAGTCAGCAATCGTAGGCAGTTTGTGTCAAATTAAAACATTTTCTTTTTATATAAAATAATTTAAAAAGTGTGTGATGGCTTTGGTGTCAAAAAAATACATTTCATATTTTTGGTAAGGTTGAATTATACTTGCCAGCGATCTCCAGGAGTTCGCGTCAAATACATTATATATCAATAAACATTAACTTCAGATACCAGTCAGCAATCGCAGGCAGTTTGTGTCAAATTAAAACATTTTATATATATATATATATATAAAATAACTTGAAAAGCGTGTCAGGGCTTTGGTGTCAAAAAAATCAGTTTCATATTTTTGGTAAGGTTCCATTATACTTGCTAGCGATCTCCAGGAGATCGCGTCAAATACATTTTATATTAAGGTAGCTATAGACCACACCCGATCTGTTACTGGCAGTTCCATACTGCCACCTGCTGGCACATTTGTGTAACTTAGAGAACTTTGTACGTATAGTCTTAGAGTTTGCACTAACTGGGGCCCATTATGTAATAATTCTCAGCACATAGAGACCCTTTCACCTAGATATCATGCTATAGAGACTGTGTCTGTTCCCCGAGCTAGACAATACAAAAGACGTCCAAACCAATTTAAGAGTAACAATCTAATCAACGTTCAACAAATAAAAAATGTACATAATACAGAGAAACAAATGATAAAACTTGGCCTTTTGAATATCAGGTTCCTCTCTACAAAAACGCTTTTTGTAAATGATATGATCATTGATCATAACCTAGATGTGCTATGTTTGACAGAAACCTGACTAAAACCAGATGATTACATTATCTTAAAGGAGTCTACCCCTCATGATTACTGTTATAAACATGAGCCAAGTCTAAAAGGTAAAGGGGGAGGTGTTTCTACAATTTATAGCAATATTTTCAGTGTTTCTCAGAGAGCGGCCTTCAAGTATAACTCGTTTGAAGTAATGGTGCTTCATGTAACATTATCCAGAGAAACAAGTGTTAATGATAAATCCCCCATGACGTTTGTACTTGCTACTGTATACAGGCCACCAGGGCACCGTACAGATTTTCTTAAAGAATTCGCTGACTTTATATCTGAGCTGGTGTTAGCTACAGATAAGGTCTTAATAGTAGGTGACATTAACATCCATGTCGATAATGAAATCGATGCACTGGGAGCAGCATTTACAGACATTTTAAATTCTGTTGGAGTTAGACAACACGTGTCAGGTCCCACTCATTGTCGAAATCATACTCTAGACTTAATACTGTCACATGGAATTGATGTTAATGCCGTTGAGATTCTGCAGCAAAGTGATGATATCTCTGATCATTATCTAGTGTCGTGTATACTCCAATAAATAAAACTGTAAATTCAACTCCTTATTACAAGTATGGTAGAACCATCACTTTTACTACAAAAGATTGCTTTCTGAGTAATCTTCCTGACTTATCTGAATTCCTCAGCATGTCCAATAGCTCAGAAAAACTTGATGATGTAACAGAAACTATAGACTCTCTCTTTTCCAGGACTCTAGATACAGTCGCTCCTCTGCGCTTAAGAAAGATTAAAGAAAACAGTCTGACCCTGTGGTATAATAAGCACACTCGTGCCCTAAAGAGAGCAGCCCGGAAAATGGAGCGCAGCTGGAATAAAAAAAAATTAGAGGTTTTTCGTACTGCTTGGCGTGAATATACCCTATCGTATAGAAAAGCATTAAAATCGGCAAGATCTGATTACTTTTCGATTCGTTTAGAAGAACACAAACATAACCCTAGGTATTTATTCAATACAGTGGCTAAGTTAACAAAAAATAAAGAACCAACAGGCACTGACTATGCCCATCAGCATAGCTGTAATGACTTTATGAACTACTTTACTTCCAAGATCAATACTATTAGAGACAAAATTGTCACCATGCAGCCGTCAATTACAGTATTGCATCAGATAGTGTCCTATAGATCTCCTGGGGAACAATTCCACTCATTCTCTACTATAGGTCAGGATGAATTGTATAAACTTGTTAAAGCATCTAAACCAACAACTTGTATGCTAGACCCTATTCCATCTAGGCTCCTAAAAGACTTGCTTCCAGATCTCATAGGTCCTCTGCTAAATATTATTAATTTATCACTGTCATTAGGATATGTCCCCAAAACCTTCAAACTGGCTGCTATTAAGCCTCTCATTAAAAAACCACAACTTGACCCCAACGGATTAATTAATTACAGACCTATCTCAAATCTCACATTTCTGTCAAAGATATTAGAAAAGGTTGTATCCTCACAATTATCTTCCTTCCTACAGAAAAATAATATCTGTGAGGATTTCCAGTCAGGTTTTAGACCGTACCATAGTACTGAGACTGCTCTTATTAGAGTTACAAATGATCTGCTCTTATCATCCGATCGTGGTTGTATCTCTCTGTTAGTGCTACTGGATCTTAGTGCTGCGTTCGATACGGTTGACCACAACATTCTCTTGAACAGACTTGAAAATTATGTTGGCATTAGTGGTAGTGCATTGGCATGGTTCAAATCGTAGTAGTATCGTAGTATCAGTATGGAGTACCACAAGGCTCAGTGCTAGGGCCATTACTTTTTACGCTTTACATGTTACCCTTGGGTGATATCATCAGGAAATATGGTGTTAGCTTTCACTGTTATGCTGATGATACTCAGCTCTATATTTCTTCGCGGCCCGGCGAAACATACCAATTTGATAAACTAACTGATTGTGTAGTTGAGTTAAAAAATTGGATGACAAGTAATTTCTTACTGCTAAATTCTGAGAAAACAGAGGTGTTAATTATTGGACCTTAAACCTCAGCGTGTAATAACCTAAAACACTGTCTAATACTTGATGGCTGCTCTGTCAATTCTTCGTCATGAGTTAGGAACCTAGGTGTGCTATTTGATGGCAATCTTTCCTTTGAAAACCACATCTCTAGTATTTGCAAAACTGCATTTTTCCATCTCAAAATATATATCTAAATTACGACCTATGCTATCAATGTCAAATGCTGAAACATTAATTTATGCGTTTATGACCTCAAGATTAGATTATTGTAATGCTTTATTGGGTGGTTGTTCTGCTCGCTTAATAAACAAACTCCAGCTGGTCCAAAATGCAGCAGCTAGAGTTCTTACTAGAACCAGAAAGTATGATCATATTAGCCCGGTTCTGTCAACACTGCACTGGCTCCCTATTAAACATCATATAGATTTTAAAAATCTTGCTAATTACTTATAAAGCCCTGAATGGTTTAGCTCCTCAGTACCTGAGGGAGCTCTTATCGCATTATAGTCTTTCACGTCCGCTGCGTTCTCAAAACTCTGGCAATTTGATAATACCTAGAATATCCAAATCAACCGCGGGGGCAGATCATTTTCTTATTTAGCACCCAAACTTTGGAACAGTCTACCCAACACTGTTCGGGACGCAGACACACTCTGTCAGTTTAAATCTAGATTAATGACCCATCTCTTTAACCTTGCTTACACATAACACATTAACACATTTCTATAATTCAAAACTGTTAAAGGATTGTTAGGCTGCACTAATTAGGTCAACCGGAACCGGGAACACTTCCCATAACACCCGATGTACTCAGTGCATCGTCAGAAGAATGGCATCTACGCTAATATTAGTCTGTTTCTTTCTTATTCCGAGGTCACCTTAACCACCAGATTCAGTCCGTATCCAGATCAGATGGTCATTGCAGTCTTCCGGATCCAGTCCGTACCCAGCCCAGACGGTGGATCAGCACCTAGAGACGACCTCTACAGCACTGAATGTCAGCGGAGACCACATCGACTAGATGAGCCCCAGAGACGGATCCCCAGTGAAGACCTCGTCACCTAGACGGCTGTCGGCACAAGACCACGGGACCTGGTGAGTCCTCTGTGTCTGGCCAGAGGAGAACTGGCCCCCCCGACTGAGCCTGGTTTCTCCCAAGGTTTTTTTTCTCCATTTGTCACCGATGGAGTTTTGGTTCCTTGCCGCTGTCGCCTCTGGCTTGCTTAGTTGGGGACACTTTATCTTCACTTTATCGTCACACAATATTGTATTTTATTTTGTTGTATTTGATTAACTACCTTTACCTGAAAATTGAGTGTTTACTGTTGCCCTTTGCATTGTTGATGTACTATTTCCTATTTAATACTGTACAGCCACCTTGTCAATTCTGTATTGTTAAAGGCGGTATATAAATAAAGGTGATTTGATTTTGATTTGATTTAAAATAACTGTTTTCTATTTGAATAGATTTTAAAAATGTAATTTATTCCTGTGTTCAAAGCTGAATTTTCAGCATCATTACTCCAGTCTTCAGTTTCACATGACCCTTCAGAAAACACTCTAATATGATGTTGTTGATTTATTGATTAAGTCATATCTATTATGTAATAAATCCGTTCAGAAATAATTAACACAAAATATGTAAGAACTGTATGTAGTCTGTATTCATTATTCATTTAATTAAAATTATTAAAATAAAAATATGAAAATACACACACTTACGAAATAAGACTGAATTAACATTTAAAAAAAAATCTAGTTTCCAAAGTTGGACATCCCTTTTTATGATTTTTTAAGGGTGTAACATTTAGACGCTTTAGCATGTCCCTATCAATATTCAGCGACTACTAAATAGTCTCTAGCAATAATTTTGATCACCAATGCCAAAATCAAACCTACGCCCTTGATTTACTTGCTCATGTATGTAATTTATTCTGTATTCTACTCATTTGTTATCACTTGATCCAAACACTCATTTTTGTTGTGTTTCTCTTCACTGTCCTGTAGGTGTCGCTGTGATGTCTGTGTTCTGAATTATGTGCCAATATGTGCTCCTCAACTGCTCCTCCTAGTCCTCTCTCATACATAAAAGAAACGCATAAAGGAGCAGGTATGAAGACAGACCTGATAATCAGTGTCTTTCATTCTCTGTTGTGCATTGAAATGCTGTGTGATGATGTTTATGTATTTAGAAACTTCATATTTAATTATACATGCATGTTGTTTTTTTTGTGCATTTCTCATTCATATGTTGCAAAACTTTGAAAACCTTCGTTTATTGCTTTTTGAACTAACTGGGTTTTCAAAATGACTTGACATATTCACATTCTTTGCTTTAAAATCAACTTTGCAGCCAGAGTTAATCTAGCACAAAAGCTTTACAACAGCAACAAAAGACACTGATTCCATTAAGTCCGCAAACTCTCCAGTTAAATCCATGCGTAACTCGATCCCTCGAGCCTATCTCCTCCTCCTCCTCTCTTGAAGTCGAGCCAAGACTGTCCTTCACATGGGATCCTTAGACACTCCCTCTCCCAGAGACCCTCATCCCACTGCGGGCAGGAAAAACACATCGCTCTAGGGGGCTCAACTTGAAACCCTATTGTAAACATGTGACGTCGAAACAGGGTTATGCATGCCAATGTAAAGCAAAATGATCTGATCTTAATAAGCTCTTACAAAACTAACTTGATAAAATGAAACCGTTTGAACATACAGTATTTTTGTGGGTTGGTAATGGTTGTTATTGAATGCTCATTAAGTCTAAAAAAAATTTTAAACAGTATCTTGTGAAATATTGTGGAAGTGGAAATGTACTTAAAGTAATTTTGTAATTTTGTACTTAATATACTAAAAGTTTCTTTAGTACTTCTTGAGATAAAGTTAAGATCATCTAAGTGTACTCGACTGTGCTATTTTGGGACACCATGAATGTGAACTAAAATTTGCTTTTAACATACTTTCTCTGTGTTTGACAAATGTATGTAAATACCACTTGTAGTACACTCTCAACCATCACTCAAGTGTACTACAAGTGGTATTTAAATACATTTGTCAAACACAGAGATAGTATGTTAAAAGCAAATTTTAGTTCATATTCACTGTCTCAAAATACACTTAGATGTTCTTAGGTTTATCTCCAGAAGTATACGATATTAAGTACAAAATTAGTGCGTTAAAAAAAAAAGAACACTTTAAGTACATTGTGGAAGTGCCCTTTTTTTTTTTTTTTTAACCTGGGAATGAACCCTCATTGAGTGACCGATTTATAGATTTATTGATCAATAAGTTGTCATATTTAATATGCAATAAATCATCATTTCAGAAATGATAAACACAAGATATGTAAAAAATAATAATAATAATAATATAATATAAATAATAAATAATAAAAAAATACCGAAAAAATAGTAAAACAGATTAAGTGTCTGAATTTTTTTTTATATGAAAATATTATTTTATTGCAATTTTGTTTGTTGTCGTACTATATTTTGTATTTAGATATTTAGATTGTTTTCTTTTATGTTCACCAAAGCAGCATTTATTTGATTAAAAGTACAGTAAAACAGTAATATTTTGAAATATTATTACCATTTAAAATAACTGTTTTCTATTTGAATAGATTTTAAAATGTAATTTATTCCTGTGTTCAAAGCTGAATTTTCAGCATCATTACCCCAGTCTTCAGTTTCACGTGACCCTTCAGAAATCACTCTAATATGCTGTTGATTTGTTGATTTATTGATTAATAAGTTGTCATATTTATTATGTAATAAATCAGAAAAGATAAACACAAAATATGTAAGAACTGTTAGTCTGTATTCATTATTCATTTAATTAAAAATTAATAAATAAAAATATGAAAAAACAGATTAAAGAAAAATGGTAAACCAGGCTGAGTAAATGTTTGAATATTTTTAATATGAAAAAATATTATTTCTATTATTTAAATATTATTTTTTATTATTATAGCAATTTTGTTTGTTTTTGTCTTTTATGCTCACCAAAGCAGCATTTATTTGATTAAAAATACAGTAAAAACAGTAATACTTAGAAATAGTACTACTGTTTAAAATGACTGTTTTCCATTTGAGTATGTTTAAAAATATAATTTATTTTTGTGATCAAAGCTGATTTTTTTTTTTTAGCATCATTACTCCAGTCTTTAGTATCACATGATCCTTCAGAAATCATTTTGATATTCTGGTTTGCTGCTAAAGAAACATTTCTGGTTATTATCAATGTTGAAAACAGTTCATGCTTCATAAACTGTGACACATCTTATTTTTCGGGATCATTTAATGAATAGAAAGTTCAAAGAACAGTGTTTATTTAAAATAGTAATATTTGTAACATTATAAATGTCTTTACTGTCACTTTTAATCAGTTTAATGCATCCGTGCTCAAACCTTGTCTTAGACATTTCTCCTAAAATTCAGGAGAAATAAAATAATAATTAGTGGCTAACTGTCATACAGCAAGAGTATAGAACTATAAAACTGAATAATTTAGTCAATTTGATGAGAGTTCATAGTGAGATCTCTGACTTTTGATTACAGACCTGATAGTTTAAGAAAAACAAGAGATTACTGGGCTCTAAATAGGAAAGACTTAAGCAAACGTTTCCGTTTTATCTAATTTCCATATAGGAGAAACATTTGAGCAATCTTATTTGTGATTTTTTTTTCCTTGCAGGTCGATTTTTAAGAGCATTTGAAGTATCCAAATACTTTTTGATTCCGTCGTTCATGCAGATGGATGGAATTTTTCTGCACTCCGTTTGGCTCCAGTCAACTTTTAAAGCAGGACACTCCGTCTCCACGGCGACCAGGCGTCCAATCGCTCGTCCAGCTGCAGATTAGTTCAGCAGTAGGGGGTTTGGAGGAGGAGAAAGACTCCGATGGGAAAGAGGAGAGGGAGGGGGGGGGGGGGGGGTCCTGGCTTCAGGAGGGAGGGGTGGGAAAGGAGAATGAGAGTGGAGGAAGGCAGAAACACTGGAGAGAGATAAAGTTGCCTGCAGCTGGAGTTTGCTATCAGAGCGACTGCTGCTTTTCTGCTGCTCGCAGGCCGTTTGCAGGATACACAGGGCTGGGAAAAAAGAGGATTTAATCAGCCAAAGAGCGTGCTAAAGAAGGAAAAAAGAGGAAAGAGGGGAGAAGAAGGGAATAGCTGCTCAGATCATGAGAGTGGATGCCGTCTTCCCTGGGGTCAGATTTCACAAAATGAGAGACCACTGCACGACTGCAGGGCGCAAGCAACAGAGCAAGGTATGTTTGTGTGTGTGTGTAGGTTTGCTTAGCTGTACTTTGGGAACAAAATTGCATCTGACAAAACCAAAATTACATTTGTCAAAACCTTCCTCAGTGGTTAAAATGATGTTTACAAATTGTTTTTTTTTTTTTATTCTAAACATAAAAAGGTCAATAAAATAAATTAATTAAAAATACAAAAATACAATTTTTTTTAAATATCAAATTAAAACACACAAAAAAAACCTTTATAGGCATAGTCTGTAGTTATTGCATGACAAAGACCAACATTAAAATCCAACATTATGTTTGATGTTTGACAAAACCTCCTTCAATGCTAAAAATGATTCAAAAACAGTAAATGTTTATTCTAAAAATAAAACAGATTAATAAAAACAAACACAATAATATATAATAGATATAATATATTGTTTAATAAATTACATATATATGTATATGTATATATATATATTTAAATATATATTTAAATATTCTAAAATTAAAGCAAATTAAAAAGT
The DNA here is from genome assembly GCF_022985175.1 of Labeo rohita. Taxonomy (NCBI): domain Eukaryota; kingdom Metazoa; phylum Chordata; class Actinopteri; order Cypriniformes; family Cyprinidae; genus Labeo; species Labeo rohita. Next base: position 26,171,060 of record NC_066893.1, read on the forward strand.
TTTTAGGGGAAGTCTGTAGTTATTGTGTGACAACCAAAATAATATTTGATAATACCTCATTCTATGGTAAAATGGTTTAAAAATGGAGTAAGTTCATTTTTTTTTTTTTGTTTTTTTTTTTTTTTTTTTTTTTAATTCTAAAAATAAAAAAAGATTAATAAAGCAAATACACTAAAGCTATTTTTATATTCTAAAATTAAAACTATATATATATATATATATATATATTTACAAAATTATATATATTTTAAGTAATAAGTATTTGTATGTGATTCAAAAAATAAATTATACTATAAATACTATATATAAATACTATATATATATATATAGTAATTATATATATATATAATATTAAATATATATGTATAATATAAGTTTATTGAATTATTGTTTAAAAGGCTAAGTAAACATGTATGTGTGTGTTTAGTGTGCATTGTTCGCATTGTTTTGAAGTTTTAAGTGCAAAGTAGTAACAAGCTAAATAAGCTGGTTTGTGAAGTGATTGTAGTTTGTGCTGGTTTGCTGTTCAAAGACTGAAAGTTAAACTAGTAGTGAGAAATGTGTGTTAATTGCTGCACTCCTGACTAAGAAGCAAGAGAGCGCATAGATAGAGCGTAATTAAATAAGTGCTGCAAGTGATTTGAGCCTAGAGAACAATAGCTCTGCTTCTCTGGACAGCTGAAAGTAGAGAGACGTATAAACAATCATTTTAGCTGAGCTGTATAAGAAAAACCCAAATGTGTTTGACGTTTTAATAACAGCCAGAGTGAGAGTTTTGGTGTCGTCTCAAGGCATGACTTCATAATTCATAAACTATGTCAACGCCAAAAGAACTGAGAGTGTCGGACCTCTGGATCAATTTTAAGTCATTTCATGTCTATATTTGGTATTTTTCAGCAGAGAACATATTGTGAGTGGGATATTCCCATTTTTGTTGGCTCATGTAGTGACTCACTCTCATGCTTTTATTTGTAACTGCTGTTTAGGACTAAAATGTTTTTGTTTTCGCAACAAGGGATAAGAAATACCCATAATCCCATAGTCTTTCCAATATGACACATCAGAAGCAAGCTTCAGTTCCAGTTAGGTTGTCAGACTGCAAACGTACAAAGACATATTGAGGCCTAGAAAGAATCATCTTACTTTTTTTAATATGGTTTTAGGCAGATTTTGGTTGTGATTAAATGTACTACTCTCTCTATGGCTAAAACTACATGCAGTTTGACATTAAAAATGGATTTACAAATTATTAACAGAGATTTCTTCCTCATATTTCATGAATGAAGCCCAGTCTCAGAAACTTTGCTGCTACTCAGAACTTGGCTATCAGTTCTGAGTAATTGCCAGAGCCGAGTGTGCGTGTAGCAAAGGATTTTGGGTAGGAGCCTTTGAATGCAGGCCTGTTTGATAGGGTGAGTTGTTTGGCTCTGGTCTGTGACTAATGGCTCACTCTAAATGACTCTAATAAATAGTCACAAGGTCAAAGGATGAGTTCAGGGAAGAAAGACTGCAATTGAGTGAGCCAACAGGAGGACATTCTTCCATCCGCTTTGTTTATTGGAAACTTTTGGAACTGAATGCAGAACTCATTTTTTTAGTGGTGTTTACCTGTACAAAATACTTCTGTATTGTTCTGAGTTGTTTGAAGCATGTTGCTAGGGTGTTCTGGGTGGTTGCTAGGCTGTTGCTATGGGGTTGATAGGACGACGCTCAGTGGTTGCTCAGCTTTTGCTTTGGTGTTCTGAATGTTTGTTAGAGCATTGCTAGGTGGATGCTAGGTTGTTCTGGGTGGTTGATAGGGTGTTGCTATGGTGATCTGAGTGGGTGCTAGGGTGTTCTGGTTGCTAAGCGGTTGTTTAAAGGCCTAAGTAAAAAGCGTCCATCCTCAAGTGTTTTTAGCTGGTTGTTAAACAGTTGCTAAGGTGTTCTGAATGGTTGCTAGGGCATTGTTAGTTGGATTGCAGGGTGTTCTGGATGGTTACTAGTGTGATCTAGGTGGTTGCTAGGGTGTTCTGGTTGCTAAGTGGTTCTTTAATGACATAAGTAAAAAGCATCCAGGTTGAAGTGGATTTGAATGTGTTGCTATACAGTTGCTAAGGTGTTCTGAATGGTTGCTAGGGCGTTGCTAGGTGGATGCTAGGCTGTTCTGGGTGGTTGCTATGGTGATTTGGGTGGTTACTAGGGTGTTACTGTTACAATTTTTTTTTAATGGCCTAAGTAAAAAGCTTCCATCCTCAAGTGGTTTTTAGCTTTCTAAACAGTTGCTAAGGTGTTTTTAATGGTTACTAGGGTGATCTAGGTGGTTGCTAGGGTGTTCTGGTTGCTAAGTGGTTGTTTAAAGGCCTAAGTAAAAAGCTTCCATCCTCAAGTGGACATTAGTGTGTTGCTATACAATTGCTAAGTTGTTCTGAGTGGTTGCTAGGTCGCTGCCAGGTGGATGCTAAGGTGTAATGGGTGGTTGCTAGGGTGTTTCTATGGTGATCTGGGTGGTTACTAGGCTGTCCATGTTGCTAAGTGGTTGTTTAATGGTCTAATTAAAAAGCTTCCGCCCTTGAGTGGTTTTTAGAATGTTGCAATACAGTGTTCTGAATGGTTGCTAGGGTGTTTCCATGTCGATCTGGGTGGTTGTTAGGGTATTCTTTTTGCTTAGTGGATGTTTAATGGCCTAAGTAAAAAGCACCCATCCTCAAGTGGTTTTTAGCGTTTTGCTGTACAGTTGCTAAGGTGTTCTGAATGGTTGCTGTGGCGTTGACTTTGTGTGTTTTTGTTGGTGAGTAAGTGAGCTTCACATTTTGAAGCTGACAGTCTTTGTGTGTGATTTCCTGTGACATGTGGTAACAGACATCTGTCTCTATTGTACTGTGTTTGCAGAAGCGTCATACACATGTAAATGCATCCTCCGACAGGCCAGATGCTTCATTCTAAGCATGATGTCTTTCTGTCAGTAAAACCCTACTAGCTTACAGTGCAGTATTCAGGAATGTTTCCTTACTGCCGTAATGACCTGAGCTCCGCTGAACGGCCGCTGACTGTCTCCACGGCAACAGCTGTAGAATGCACCCTGCGGTGCGTGTGAGGGAATTCTGGCTGCTCAGGATTCCGTGAGCTCCGGGGCTTTGTGTTGGAGTTTAAGGGAACGGACCACAGATGCTGTGATTACTGACCTCCACCTCTTCTCCTCCTTCCCGTCTTTCTCCTCTGTAACCCTCCTTCTTTTATAACTCTTTGAGATTCCAGCCCCCACTCCTTAAGGAGCCGTGCCTGCAAGCTGTCGCTCCGATGCCATCTCCGTCAAGGTTCACTGGTTTTTGTAGCACTCAAGAAGAGAAAGACAGAGCAGACTTCAAGGTTGTAACCGCTAGATGAAGGGTTTAAGGAGCTTTTCCAGTAAACTGTTTAACCAAATGCACCAAAGTTGGAAGGTAGAGTTCACCTAAAATGCAAGTTATGTAATTGTTTACTCATCCTAATGTCATTCCAAGTTTTTAAGAATATTACAGTGACCACATTCTGCCAAAGATAGTCCATTATATTCCAAGCCTTCTGAAGTGCTAACTTTGTGTGAGGAACAGGCCAAGTTGTTATCCATCACAGGTCTCAAATCTCACTTCCTTATGTTGCTGTAATGCCAACAAATGCAACAACCAATGGCATTTAAACCTGGTGCAACACTTCATGCAAAATATTCAAATGTGAGAAATAACATCCTAGTAAACATTCTGTATAATATCTTCTTTCGTTTTGACAGAAGAAAAGAAATTGGCTTGGAATGACTTGAGTAACTTTGTTCAGAGGACAATCATAAAAAGAGGAAACTGACTCAAAAGATGTATTTCACTTCATCCATCAATCATTAGAAAGATCAATTGCCATTCCTCAGTGAACTTTGTCTTTATGTTTTAACCTACAGATTAGGACGTGATTTGTGCAAAGATAAGGGACATGATGTGGAAGTGAGGAGACGACAGGAAGGAACAAGAAGGAAATAAAAAAGAGAATGTGGGTGAGGCTGAGTAAAACAATCCATTCTTCCCCATCTGGAACGTGGGATGTTTCTTCTTCCTCTCCTAGCGTGGGTGGTTTAAAATACCTCTTTACCTTCTAAAACACATTAATACCGCCTTTCTTCCTTCTCGCTCACTCTTTCGCTGCTTTGCACACATCGAATCTGCAACCAATTACAGCTCTTTGGAATCAGAAAACCATCCAAGATGTGCAGCCTAAAGGTCCTTTCATATGACTCGCGTCAACGTTCGCCAATTCATTGAACTCTCGGAGTGAAGTGGCAAGCTCTTTGTTATTGGTCAAAGAAAGTCTTTCAACTTTGTACCCTCTTTGCTTATTAGCTTTTAAAAAGGGAGGAGAAAATGCTCTTGTTGAAGTCAAAGCAATCTGTCCAATCAGACATCAGAAATTTGACAGATGCCAACATTGACAGGTTGTGTAACTTTCCTTCATTCTTAAAAATAATGAACAAGGAAAGAACTTGAGGCCAAGTACAGTGTCCCATACTCAGAATTTGTGCTCTGATTTCACCCATCCAAGTGCACATACACAGCAGTGAGAAGTGAACAAATGCACACACCAGATCAGTGGCAGCCATTTTTGCATTTTTGCCCAGGGAACAGTTAGGGGTTCAGTGCCTTGCTCAAAGGTCTTGAGGGTGGAAGAAAGTGCTGTAGAGTGCCCCCCCCAACCCCCCCCACCCCCCCGCCCCCCCCGGCCCCCCCGCCCCTTGGGTTACAATTCTGACTCTCTAACCATTAGGCTATGACTGCCCTTAACTACTCAAAGACCCAGACTTACGGATCCAGTATTGGGTGGCTACTTGATGTCTAATATAAAATGTGGCTCCTAATGGAGCACCAGTTGAGATCCTCTTCTGCTGAGAAACAAATGAAACTAATGGCTTGTAATTACTAGGATGTGAGTATGTTAAGACCTCAATCCAACCTGTTTGGCACACCAGACATGCCATGTTCGCTCTTAAATGGAAGGGTATCATTAAGTAATTTCTTTTATATTCAGCACGACTGACATGTTTTCCTTCACTCATTGCCTGAGCATCAAAGCTCTTTTTACCTGTCAGAGGTGTTTCAGGTAATGTGAGTTACACAATTTGTCCGTCTGAGCAGGTGGAGACACACCTGGCCGAGATTTCGCACAATGCTTTAGTTGTTACAGTGGCGCTCAAACACACTGCCTGGTATGTACGTGCACAACCTTGATAACTAATCCTGTATCAGGTTCTCACTTCAGAAGAATACCCTTTCTGCAAATATGAGGAAAAGCATCTTGTTTGAGTCCTTAGAATAGCAGTATCATGTCTAGACGGCGCCTTTGTTGTGCAGAAAGTCCTGGGCGATTCGCATGCAAGTTCTTATATTGTTTTTATGTGGAGACCTGCAGCAACCCTGACTCTGGTCATAAGCTTGAAGTGAATCTCAATAGTTTCACAGTGAGCTTTACCTTCTAGACATGATTAATTTCAGGACCTTGAAGAGGGTAAGATGTTTGTGTTGGGAATGCTGCAGCGGAACATTAGCAAATTGTAACCGAAGGCAAAGTTGCGGAATAAAATTGGCAGGAGAGGCTTGGATAACTGATCTCATACTAACCAACTTGGCTCTCATTGTGCACAAGCCCTTTTTGAATATTAATGCCTGTCTTCCACACCATGGAACAATCTGAGCCTGAAAATCATGGAAATATCTGTGCTTTAACACCCGGTGATGCATTAAAGCTTATGTTTGCAGAGGAACATGCAGTTTCCCAGTTTCTGAATCTTCTGGAGTTCTTGCATTACAAGGGGAAACCACAGAATTTCCAAAGAGTATTCTTTTTCTGGGAGTCATGTGGCTGAGCTTCTGTTTTTGTCCTTGTGAGTTGAAAAACTTGCATCTTTAACCTTGGAATATTTCATAGGAAGGATGAGGTCATTGGGAGGTCATCAAGTTTGGTCTGATCATGACGAGACAATCCATTTGAGCTGTGAAGTATCCCAAGGATGCAGAATGAAGGAAGAGACTTTTGGCGGCCGTGGTTTTGGTAAGATTTAGAGTCTTTACCCAGAATCCAGTTGAAATGGATATCCTTAGTAGTAAACGACAGTAGAAGTGCTCCATTTCTGGCTGATCTGAGTGCAGCTGTCTCGGTCTCCTATAGGAATTACAGTACTAATATTGGATCAAGGTGGTTGTCCACGATCAGTGCGACTCACGGTGGCCCTCATGCTCACATACCGCAACTTTTTCTCTGCTCTCGGTTTGACTTGAAGCCAGATCTCCAGTTACACTTCCTGTTTTCCCTCACGTTTCTGTGGTTCCGCCTGACCATTCCCACCGGCCCTACGCGGCTCAGCACAGACAGATTCCTACAATTCCCTGTGCTATTCCCATCGGAGCACTGCGTGGCGAGAGCTTGGGAAAGTCCTCTTCCGGAGTCAACGATCCACCAGGCAACAGAGCCTCTTGTTTCTCTCTCCTCTCTCTTTCCCTTCTTTTTTTTTTGCCCTCAGCTCGCTCTCAAAATCAACATTTCCAGAGTGAATGTAAACCAAACCGCCAGAGTGATGGAGTCTAAATGAAGGTCTGAAAGTTTTCACGACCTTCAGTAACATTAGGAATCCGAGGAAACTCATACATTGGTTTTCCTCTTCAGATCAAAATCAGATGGGCTCCTGCATGATTTGAGCCTTTTTTAAAAGGATATTTCTTGAGACACCACTGGAGACTTTTGCTGAGCCTTTGCCTCCTCTGGTTTTTAGAGTCTTGAACTCTTCTCAGTTTTGCCAAGATACTAAAATCTGTGACCTAAACACTAAAAAATAGCATAACTCAAATCTTTTGGTCTGAAGTCATTTGGTCTGATTTGGCAATCCTTTAGAGGAGACCCATTTGAGATAACTAGGGTCTTTAGGAGAAACAATTGAGACATTACGGTTTTCTCACCCTAAATAAGATCAACATTTGATTGTAGACTGTAAGATCTTGGCAAATTGTGAGACACTGTTGAGATCTCTTTTAAAACCCCAGCGGGGACACATTACTGGGGTCTCATTCTCCACAGATTCCACTTCCTGTTATCTTCCTTCCTGTGTGACTATCTGTCCGTGATGTCGCCCCTTAGCTAACGCTTGCATAAACAAGAAAATAACAGTTTGTCATGCCTTTCTCTCCCTTGAGGTCTCCGGGGCTTAAAGTGTCGCACGGTTGGTCATGTGGTTCTGTCTTAAAACCATAATTACAACGTCCATGGTTTCGCTGCGCTCATTTGACCCAAGCAAATGTAAACAGCCATCATCTTCCTCCATGTCCAGGAAGAGTATCATTAACAAGAAGTTATTTGAATGTTATTGTAATGTTTTACAATCCCGACACCGCAACAACAGGGAGCATACTGTAGCTGCGATTCAAATGCACAACAATTCACAGTGAGATTATATTTGGAAGGCACTGATAGGGGGGGCACGAACACACATGAATGAATTGTTTGCTATATCCTCTCCACTTCCTGTCTCATTCTGTGGCCGACATAGAATTGTTCCTGTCTGAAGCTTGTCCTCTCCCACAGAGGATAACAATGGCAGAGCAGTAAATGTAGCATGTAGTGCCCCAGTCTATGTGTGTGTAAATGTGTACATAAGTGGATATGTATGTGTGTGTGCGTGTGAATTGTAATCTTTAAGAAAAAAAAAGAAAGATCAGTAGTTAAAAATTGGGGAAGGGGTGATTTACCTGAGGAAACATCCCTACCCTGATGAATGAGAATTAGGGGTGGTTGCCAGGGTGTTGCTATGTGGTTGTTAAGGTTTTCAGTATAATGCTGTATAGTTACTAGTGTATTTTGGAATGGTTGTTGCTGAGGGGTTGCCAGGGTGTTGTTAGGCTTTATAGTGCTGTTGCCATGGCATTGTTGCGGTGTTGCAAAAGATTGAGTGTAATGTTATGTGGTTGCTAGTGTGTCTCAGATGGTCGCTATGCTGTTACTATATGGTTGCTAATGTGCCATAGGGTTTTTGGTGGATGCCAAGCTATTGCTATTGGTTATTAAAAATTAAATTATTAAAATTATTAATAAAAATAATTCTTTATGGCTTATTTATTATGAAAATTATTAATAATTATTATTATTATTTTTTTTTAATGGGAAAAGGTTGGTTATTTACCTGATGAAATATCATTGCTATGATAGAAGAGGATTAGGGTGTTATGAGGTTGTTCAGGTATTCAGTACAATGCTGTACGGTTACTAGTTACTAGTTTGTATTGGGTGGTTTCTATGCCATTGCTAGGTGGTTGCCAGGGTGTTGTTAAGGTTTAATGCTGGGGTAATGGTGGTTGTTATGGTGTTGTAAGATTTTCGGTACAATGCAGTGTGATTGGTAGGGTGTTTGGGATGGTTGCTATGCTGTTGCTAGAGTGTAATGAGTGGTTGCCAGGGTTTTGTTAGGGTTTAATGTGCGGTTGCTGTGGTGTTATGGGTGGTTGCTAAGTTGTTGCTATGTGGCTAATGTTTTCAGCACATTGCTACATGATTACTAGTGTTTTTGGGATGGTTGCTATGATGTTGCTGACTAGTTGCCAGGGTGTTGTTAGGGTATAATAGGTTGTTGACATGGTGTTGCTGGATGATATATTATTGGTTATAAGATGTTGTTGTTACGTGTTTAAGATTTTCAGGATGTTTTGGGGGTTGCCATGATGTTGTTAGGGTATTATGGGTGGTTGCTATGTTGTTACTACATGGTTGCTAATGTGTAATGAGTGGTTGCCAGGGTGTTGTTAGAGTTCAACTGGTTGTTTCCATGGCGTTGCTGGGTTACATATTATTGGTTAAACGATGTTGTGGTTATGTGTTTAAAGTTTCCAGTGTGTTTTAGGGGTTTGCCATGGTGTTGCTAGGGTGTTATGGGTGGTTGCCAAGCCATTGCTATTGGTTATTAAAAACTGGGATAAGGTTGGTTATTTACCTGATGAAATATCACTGCTATGATGGAAAAAAAAATGGAGTGGTACCAAGGTGTTACTGTGTAGTTAAGGTTTTCAGTACTATGCTGTGTGTTTGCTAGTTTGTATTGTGCGGTTTCTATGCCGTTGCTAGGTGGTTGCCAGGGTGTTGTTGTTTAATACTGGGGTGTTATTGGTGGTTGCTGTGATGTTGCTAAGGTTTTCAGTGCAATGCTATGTGGTTGGTAGGGTTGCTATGGGTTTTTTAAAATTGGGGAAAGGTTGGTGAGATTCCTGAGGAAATGTCACTGCCATGATGCAAGAAAATTAGGGGTGGTTTCCAAGGTGTCGCTATGTGGCTGTTAAGGTTTTCAGCATGATCCTGTTTGTTTTGGGTACTTGCTAGATGGTTGTCAGGGTATCATTAGGGTTTAATGATGGGGTAGTAATGGTGGTTGTTATGGTGTTGTTAATGTTTTTGCAGTGCTATGTGATTGCTATTGTAATTTGGATGGTTGCCATGCTGTTGCTAGATGGTTGCTAGTGTGTTGTTAGGGTTTAATGTGCTGTTACTATGGTGTTGCTGTGGTGTTATGGGTGATTGCTAGATTGTTGCTATGTGGCTGTTAACATTTTCAGCACATTGATATTTGTTAACTAGGGTGTTGGGGATGGTTGCTATGTTGTTGTTGAGTAGTTGCCAGGGTATTGTTAGGGTTTAATGGGTTGTTTCCATGGCATTGCTTGGTTATATATATTGATGTAAAGGGAAAGGGTGATAATTTACCTGAAGAAATGTCACTGCCATGATGCAAGAAAATTTGGGGTTGTTACCACAATGTTGCTACGTGGTTGTTAAAGGGATAGTTCACCCAAAAATGAAAATTTGATGTTTATCTGCTTACACCCAGGGCATCCAAGATGTAGGTGACTGTTTCTTCAGTAGAACACAAACGAAGATTTTAACTTAAACCGTTGCAGTCTGTCAGTCATATAATGGTAGTCAATGGCTACCAAATCTTTGAGAGTAAAAAAACATACACAAACAAAACCAAATCTCTGTGCAAAGTGTAAACAATGAGTGACATATAAGCGCAGATCGCTTCCGGCGTTTGTGTATACTATGCCAGAGTGCCAGAGCGCGCCTGAGCACACCCCACTAATGTGATGGCAGGGTAAAAAAAACAGCATATGCTGGTAGGTATGTTTTGATGCTGGTTTAAGCTGGTCCTTTGCTGGTTTATGACCAGCATAAACCAGCAAAGGACCAGCATAAACCAGCTAAGGACCATCTTAAACCAGCATCAAAACATACCTAACCAGCATCTCAGCATCAAAACAGACCTACCAGCATATGCTGTTTTTTTCACCAGGGTAAACACTGGCTATGATGTTCCTAAGGTGTTATGGGTGGTTGCCAGAGCATTGCTATGTGGTTGTATGGGGTTTTCTTGTGGTTGCTATGGAATCTTAGCAGATTTTCCTCAGAATTCTGCAAGTTTTTACCCCAAAATCAATTCAAACAAATAGATGTTTGCAGTTTCATGCTCACGCTGTTTTATTAAGTGCCTGAAAGTTGTTTTTGTCACTGTCTTGCTTCCTTAATTAGCAAGTATCTGAGTTATTTGGCAGATTCACTGAGCCTCTTCCAGTTTGTGTCAGCAGAATCTGAACCTACAAACAGGAAAGACAGAGAACAGACAGTAAACGTGTTTGCGCTTTAGATGCAGACTCTCAGTATCTGTGACGGCCAGGCTGTCCTCTCTCTGTGGAAATCACACATCTATCTCGCAGATTCTGAGAAGTGCAGAGAGCATGATGTCATCGATTTGAGGGCCCTCAGGGCCACAGCCGAGTGAAGGCTTTATGAGAACCAGCTGTGAAGAGGAGGAGAAACACAGAGTTAAAGCTGGCTCTCCTCAACATCTCGGTCACTGGAGTGCTGAACACCAGATACGTGACACATCACAGAGCAAAAAACATTCCATTAAGAGCGATTTCATCACTGCGCTACATTCAGAACATCAAACCATAAAAATCTGCGGTTATTTATTCACCTCATGTTGTTCCAAATGACTTTTATTCTTCTGAGAAACACAAAAGAGTACATTTTCAAGACAAACTTTAAGAAAGCCCGACCAGAAAGTTGAAAAGTTTTTAAAAGTTTTACATTTGATGGTTTTCAGTTTGAAATAGTTTAAAGAGTTAGAAGTTAGAAGTTTAATGTAGCTTTGAAAAGTTAAAGTTTGAATGCAGTCTTTCAGATAGATAGATAGATAGATAATTAACATTGTTAGTATGATTCTAACACTGTTAGCAAGTTATTAGCATGTTGCTAGTCTGTTTCTAGCATGATTGGCATGTTACTAGCGTGTTGCTAGCATGATTATCAAGTTGTTAGCATGTTTTTAGCATAATTAACATGTTGTTGGAATGTTGCTAGTCTGTTTCTAGCATGATTAGCATGTTACTAGCACGATTAGCAAGATGTTACTGTGTTGCTAGCATGATTAGCAAGTTGCTAACATGTTTTTTGCATGATTAGCAGGTTGTTAGCATGTTCCTAGCATGATTACCAAGTTGTTAACAGGTTTCTAGCATGCTTCTTGTATGATTAGCATGTTAATAGCATGTTGCTAGCATGATTAGCATGTTGCTAGCCTGATTCTAGCACAATTAGCAAGTTATTAGCATGTTGCTAGTCTGTTTCTAGCATGATTGGCATGTTACTAACGTGTTGCTAGCATGATTATCAAGTTGTTGGCATGTTTTTAACATAATTAACATGTTGTTAGCATGTTGCTAGTCTGTTTCTAGCATGATTAGCATGTTACTAGCACGATTAGCAAGTTGCTAGCATGTTTCTATCATTATTAGCAAGATGTTACTGTGTTGCTAACATGCTTAGCAAGTTGCTAACATGTTTTTTGCATGATTAGCAGGTTGTTGGCATTTTCCTAGCATGATTACAAAGTTGTTAACAGGTTTCTAGCATGTTTCTTGTGTGATTAGCATGTTAATAGCATGTTACTAGCATGATTAGCAAGTTACTGATATGTTGCTAACATGTTTCTAGCATGATTAGCATGTTACTAGCATGATTTTAGCACAATTAGCAAGTTACTAGCATATTTCAAGCATGATTAACAAGTTACTAGCATGATTCTAACATGTTAATAACATGTTGCTATTAATATGATTAGCATGTTATTAACATGACGTTAGCAAGTTACTAGCATGATTCTAGCATGATTGACATGTTAATAATATGTTGCTAGCATGATTAGCAAGCTACTAGCATGTTTAAGCATGATTAACAAATTACTAGCATGAGTCTAGCATGATTAGCATGGTAATAGCATGTGGCTAGCATAATTAGCAAGTTATTAACATGATGTTACCATGTTTCTAGCATGATTAGCATGTTGCTAGCATGATTCTAGTTGCTAGGCTTGGCTAGATAGATAAATAGATTAGAATAAATATTTGAATGGAAGTTTGAATTGATTAGAAATAGTACATACAAGGGAAGTCTTGATTCTGGGAGTTTAAGTTTGAATAGTGTTGCTCATTCGAACATTCCGTCAATGTAAGTTTATGGGATTTTTATGATATTTAATCTTTAATTTTATGAAAACTATAAGTCGGATCAGTTAGAAAAGAGACAGCAACCCGAGTCAGATCAGTCTGAAGAGCTGGGCTGAGTTTGGTGGTTTTAGCTTGAAAGCTGTAGGAGGAGAAGCGTTCAAAAATTTGGCTAAGAAGAAGAATAAAAAGCTTAAGTTGCTTTCTCAAGCCAACCTAATAACGCACTGGTCACTCTTTTACATTAAAGGTAAACTGAAGCTTTCAAAACTGCAAAAGCATGAGTCGCATGCAATATCTTTATGATGCTTTTTTGGTCTGTGTTAGCTTTATAAATCCATCCACTCATGAAAAACAGCTTCTCAAGCATTCATCTCCTTTTGTCGTCTTCTGAAGAAAGCATGTCATGAAGGTTTTTGGAACAGCAAGTATATTCGCGTGTATTTTTAACACGGTTCCTTTCATTGAGCACTCAAATCTGTTCATATGGTACCATGCAAGATTCTGGAACGCTCCCGCTTACGTCATGTAGGAAAACTGCGGATCTGACCTGCCCTTTGTGAACCTGACCCTTTGTTTGCATGCGTGTGTTCATGAATACGTGCTGCGTGTCCCATATGAAACCCTCCTACAGTTCGGCTCCGCTGCAGGGTTTGGCTCACCAGGCTTGATCAGAGCGAGAGAAAGTGACAGAGAAAAAAAAAGATAAGATTTATAGCTAAACACAGATGGTCTTCTCACACACTCACATTTTTACACATCGTTCCACTAATATAATGCTGTTATGTAGAATAAATGTGACAAATCTACATTCTTTTGCTGAATCCAAGAGGATTTGCCAAATTAATAACTGCTCCACACACAAAACAAACGCTTATACTTTTGTCAACGTCCCATTAGCTATTTAAGATAAATATTATTGTTTGCAAAAAATAGCATGGATTTCTTTGTGAATTCAACAAATTTATATGTGTGTGTAAATTTATTTATTTATTTATTTGTTTGTTTTTCCAATCTGCATGCTTAATTTTGACTCCATACTGACACATTTCAGAATGAGGCAATGCACAAAAAAGTTTCACATAGCGTTTGCATTTGCATACTTACATAAAATACAGAATTAAAATTTCAATTTAATCAGGTTTAATAACAGTAATATTATATTTAGTATTATAATAATGTGATATTTTATTATTATTATTATTATTTATCATCATAAATAATGTAAATATTACATTACATTACTTAATATATTATGTAATTATATTACATTATTTATTATTATATTAATATAATTTTAATTAATTAATTATTAATTAATTCATTCATTCATTTTAAATTTTGCTACAGTGTTAAAAGTTTTATTTGGTTTAATGTTTTAATTAAAAGATTTAGATTTATTTTTTGATTTTATAAATTATTTATTAAAGTTGTATTTGGTTTAATTTGAATAATTTTATTTATAAAATATTTATTTGGTTTAATTTTAATCTTCGTTTATTTTATTGCATTTTATAAACTGTAAAGATTTATTTTAAATTGCAATTAATTTTGTTATTGTATTTGTTTGTATTTATTTATGTTTATTTTACACATTCACTGATCTTGCAAACACTTTTTGGATTCTAATTAGGACATTATTTGTGCATTTATAGAAGTTTTATTTGGTTTAGTTTGAATAATTTAATTTATAATAGAATTATGTGATTTAATTTTACCATTTCGTTTATTTTATTACATTTTCTAAATCATAATTATTTATTTTAAATTGCAGTAAATGTTTTATTGTATTTTTATTCTATTTATTTAATTTTATGTAATTTCATTTTATTTTACGCATTATTCACAGCCCTTACAGGCATTTTTTTTTTTTTTTTTTTTTTTTTTTTTTTTTTGGCATTTTGAGATTATTTGTGTATTTATAAAAGTTTTATTTGGTTTAATTTTAATAAAATAATTCATAAAAGATTAATTTGGTTTAATTTTAACATTTACGCTTATTTCCTTGTATTTTCTAAATTGTAATTATTTATTTTAAATTACAATTCATTTTTTATTATATTTTTACTGCATTTATTTAATTTTATTTAATTTCACTTTATTTTATGCATTATTCACAGCCCTTACAGATACTTTTTGGCATCTTAAGATTCTAATTAGGACATTGTTGGCTATCTATAAAAGTTTAATTTAGTTTAATTTTAATAATTTTATTTATAAAAGATTTATTTAGTTCAATTTTAACGTTTATTAGATTTAAAATATTGTAATTAATTATTTTAAATAGCAGTTAATTGGTTTTATTGTATTTGTTTGTATTTAATTAATTAATTAATTAATTAATTATTTGTATTAATTGTTTGTATTAATTTAAATTATTAATTTAATTAATTCATTCATTATTTTATTTATTTATTTTAAATTGCAGTTGCTATTTCATTTTTTATTTGTGTATTTATAAAAGTTTTATTTGGATTCATTTTAATAATTTTAATTATAAAATATTGATTTGGTTTAATTTTATCGTTTAAGTTTATTTTATTACATTTTATAAATTGTAATTATTTATTTTAAATTGCAATTCATTTTTTTATTGTATTTGTTTGTGAGATTCTATTTATGACATCATTTGTGTATTTATAAAAGTTTTATTTGGTTTAATTTTAATAATTTCATTTATAAAAGATTTATTTAGTTTAATTTTAACATTTACTTTTATTACATTTTATATATTGTAATTATTTATTTGAAATAGCAGTTAATTGTTTTTATTGTATTTATTTCATTTTATTTAATTTCATTTAATTTTACATGTTATTCACAGCCTTTTCAGACACTTTTTGGCATTTTGAGAGTCTAATTAGAACATTATTGTGTGTCTGTTAAATATCTATTATTTATTTTAAATTGCAATTCATTTTTTATTATATTTTTTATGTATTTATTTCATTTCATTTTATTTGAGCCATTATTCACAGCACTTACAGACACTTTTTGGCATTTTGAGAGTCTAATTAGGACATTATTTGTGTATTTATGTAAAGTTTTGGTTGGTTTAAGAGCTCATAAGTATAACAAAACAAGCACACAAACCATCTGTAACTGACATGTTTACTCTGCAGCACTTATCGCACACACCAAAAGCTTTTCTGCTCTGCCGGAAAGAACCTTTTTCTGCATTCTTTAACTTAATAAGCGCAGAATGTGTCCGCTCTTCCTCTGTATGTCTCTGGAATGATAAAGATCTGCTGTTCGGGGCTGTTAGTCGCTTACATAACATTACTGATGGCTTCTGATGGCCGACCCTCACCATCCTTCACTCAAATGATCTGCTAATAGCATTGTATACAGGAATCTAAAATGTATTAAGGAATCTTGGGACCCGTGGAATCTTGCATGTGTCTCCTCTAGCTTGATCCAATCCTCTTTCTGCTCAGAACAATGAACTTCCTGTCATCCAATCAGCTGATGGGCATGAGGTCAGGGGGCGGGACAGGTAAAGGTCTTTCGGGTCATATGGAGTTTTTTATTGGCCGGAACAGATGGCTCACTTTCTCCATGTCATGCTTTATCTCACAGAGGTCACGTTTAACAATAGCAAAGAGAACAAAGACTATAAAAAGACCCTAAAATTAAGGTCATAAACACAGCTACTGCCAGGTTTACTGTTTGTGGCTATCAGGGTGAGTTTACTAAGTTTCTGTTTGATCATACTTAAGGTCAGTGAACTAAAAAAACTCCAAACACTAAGTATGAAATCATATAGTTTGTTCCAGCCGATGTAAAACTATGTTTAAATGTTATTTAACACCTGCTCTTGACCTTGTATAGATTATTGCTTTATTTAATCTCAGCTATACATGGCATGCTCAAACTTTGGCTCTTTATTTTCATTTCTTTCTCTCTCTCTCTTTGCATTTTTGGAAAGAGAAAGAGAGGGGGAGGGAGGATAGGGGAACGCTGATGTTGCTCTGCAAACATGTGACTCGACACACACACACACACACACACACACACACACACACACACACACAGCTGAAAATCATTGAGGACTGCAGGTTGGCCGAGAACGAGAAAAGATAGAAAGAAGGAAAAGAGAGCAAATTAAAGAAAGAGATTATACTTTTTTTTTTTTTTTTATCTTGCCTGGGAAATTTAGACCTGTACCATGGTAATACTTTGTTTTATAGATATACGCTAAGGCCCTAAGGTAGGCTATGTATCATGGCAAATAATAATAATAATAATTTTACATGATAATCTTACATAATACAATTTTTAATTTAAGTAATAATTTAATTTATCTTATTTAGTTTTAATAATAATTATAATAATAATTTTAAATAATAATAATAATTTTAATTTGTATTTTTTTTTTTTACTTTTTAATTTTTTACTTCATTTTAATTTAATTTTTACTTTATTTTTATTTGACAAGTTTAATAGTTATTTTATCCTATGTTGGAAATTAAGACATGTATCATGTAATACTTTGTTTTACAGTAATGATAATAATTTAATTATTAATTTATTATTTGTTTTAATAATGATAATAGTAATAATTCTACATAATAATTTTAATTTGTAACATTTAAAAAAATTTATTTATTTATTTATTTATTTATGGTTTACTTTATTTTATTCATTTTAATTTAAAGTTTCATTAGTTATTTTATCCTATGTAAAAACTTTACACATGCACCATAGTAATACTTTGTTTAATAATTTAATAATAATTTTACGTAATAATAGTATAATTTAAATTACCACGGTAATACTTTGTATTTTACATAATAATTTAATAATTGAATTAAAATATTTTATATAATTTTAGATTTAGCGGTTCTCCTTTATTTTAATTATTAATTTTAATTTACAGTTTTAGTCAGTTATTTTATCCTATGTGGGAAATTTAGACATGTACCATGGTAATACTTTGTTTTATAGATATACGCTAAGGCACTAAGGTAGGCTATGTATCATGGCAAACAGTTCTAATAATAATTTTACATGATTATCTTACATAATACAATTTTTCATTTAAGTAATAATTTATTTTATTTAGTTTCAATAATAATGATAATACTAATTTTAGATAATAATCATTTAAATTTGTATTGTTTTGTAATCTTTACTTTATTTTAATTAAATTTTTACTTTATTTTTATTTGAAGCTTAATAGTTATTTTTATATAATATTTATTTTATTATGTTGGAAATTAAGACATGTATCACTTAATACTTTGTTTTACAGACCCTAATGCAGGCTATCTATCAGAATATCATGGCATATAATAATAATAATAATAATAAAAGTAATGATAATAATTTAATTATTAGTAATAATATATATATATATATATATATATATATATATATTTAAATAATAATAATAATAATAATTTTAAATAATAATATATATATTTTTTACGTTTTACTTTATTTTAATTATTCATTTTAATTAATAATAATAATGATTCTACATAAAAATAATTTATTTTCTTTACTTATTTTCTTTTTGTTTTACTGTTTATTTTGATTATTCATTTTAATTTACAGTTTCATTAATTATTTTATCATATGTCAGAAATTTAGACATATATACATAGACGTAATACTTTATTTAATAATTTTACATAATAATTTACATTAAAATATTTGATATCATTTTAGTTTTAGTTTTTCTCTTTTATTTTAATTATTAATTTTAACTTACAGTTTTAGTCAGTTATTTTATCCTAGTTATTTTAACATGTACCATGTTAATACTTTGCTTTACAGATAAAAGCTAGGGCCCTAATATAGGCTATCTGTCAGAGGACTATTAATATTAATATTAAATTGTGTATTAATATTAAATACAATTTAATGCAAATTATTTAATTTTATTTTATTTTATTCATTCTGACAGTCAAGTCCTCTGCAGTTTAATACCAGCAGTTTTGCATGGTTTACATTACAGTTTTTCTCAATTGCTAAAACACTATAACCAATCTTTTGAACTAAAATTTCAAAACCATAATGCCATTTTTCAAACAGCACACCCATTTCCCTGAACTATAAACACTATTCCCCTGCTTTAACACATGAGTCAGATTTGGTGAACTGTTACTGCACACAAATCCCTACATTTCTCAGTGCTTACACCATGTGGTCATTTAGAAAGCACTAGCATTCAATATTGTTCACTCAAGTCTGCAAAGTTTGAGCTCAATTAGCACACAATTACTCAAAATTTATCACACACCAATCAGAACCTTCGATAGAGATATAAGGGCCAAAGTCAGTTTACAGTTTGTTGCTTTTCTCAGATCAGAAAAATAAAATTCTCAAAACTACTTCTTCAACCTCCACATCATCTAGTCACTTGTGCACATCATAAAATGTTTCTAATTTTTTTTAACAAGTTGCATTATATGTATATAGTTCTCTGTGCTATAGTCTTACCCCTCAAAACATCAAGTCATTAGCTCATTGTATATGTCTTTGCAGTAAATGCTAAATTTTTGATCTAGTTGTCATAAACTGTCAAGCATATTCTACACATTTCTATTAGAATTTTTGTAAATTTGCCATGAATTGTTCAAGTGAATATTGACTTTCACTAATGTGGAGTCTACAGATCAACCAACGATAAAGCAGTTCTCTGAAATAGCTCAAAGGTACATCTCAACATCTCATGAACCTTCAATTGGAAAGCATATACAGACAGAGGACACAAGAGTTACAAATTCTGACAGTGGACTTTCTAATTTATATTTCCGCCTTTGCCCATATTTTCTTTTTCTTTTCTATTTCACAATGACTTTGTAATGTATTTATATTTTATTTTATTTTTTTATGTTGATATATATATTTATATATATATATATATATATTATTATTATTATTATTATTATTATTATTATTATTCCGTCAGACCACTAGTAAAAGTGTAACTGTGAATCCTATCCGGTCTTTTTCAATCAATATCAGTATGCAGATACAGTAATATGCAATTTCAAAGACGAAGAGTAGGAGGTGAAAGAGAAAGAGGAGGAGAAGGAGGAGGACGACGACGACAACAACGTGGAAGAGAAATAGGAAGGGCAAGGGCAAGAAAACAAGCAGTCTTATGTATTTTAGTTGATGCGTGCCAGGGTTGGGTCAGGCATGCAAGAGGATTTTACCCCCGCTGCCTGTCCAGGGCCAATTTAGTCTGTAATGTTGAGGAGGTTGCTGGGGCAGAATAATTATTTTTGTTGTTGTTTGATGTTTTGTGCTGTACTCTACAGTACAATAAATTAAGGATTAAAACACTTGCAATGTGTACATTTGTTGTGTCCATCATCAAAAGTTTTACCAGTTTTCGTAGTATTGTTTTGAATTGATCTTCTCAGTGTGTAAAACTGTGTTGTAGTGTGTGTGTGTGTGTGTGTGTTTTTGAGGGTTTGTGTGTCATGTCTGAGAGCAAAGTTTGTTTTTTTTAGCAAGATTGAGTGGTTTTGAGTGGAGAGCTTCATTTTGACCTGAATATAGTAAGTTCGGGGAATTGAGTTAGAAGTTACGGATTTGTGTTTAGAGTTTCGCAAAAGCGAGCCATAATTTCAAGAAATGCGTTTAAGCAATTGAGAAAAACTGTAATTGCTAATCAAAAAAAGAGGACTCACCACACCAAAGTGTGAAACTCCACAGCACAACAACACTCTCATTATTGCTCTTGGCTGACGCTCAGAAAAACAGGCAACGATGCCAAGGAATACTCACCCACAGATAGATCAACACACTGAGTACCACTAGAGCCCAACGACACACCAGAGGCCTAATCGCCGGCGCGAGGCAACGTGGAAATCTCGAAATAGCCCAATTTGGTAACCTTTACGTCATCTGAGCTAGAGAGGAAGGTTTTTACGGCCGCCTCCAGTGGTGGCAGAATGCTGGGAATGTGGGTTAATCGTTGAGCTCTTGCACATGTGGAATGGTGCTCGCCGAACATGGAAACAGATGGGGTTCGTTTATGTTGCACCCCCGCTTGTGTCCCGTGGACATTGTCATACTTCCGTTTGGCAGAACAAAAAGAACAGACGCACACGTATGCGCTCGACAATCCTCTCCTAATGTGGTGGATAAGTGGTAACACCTGTGGCGAGGGTCCAGATCACTTGAAAACAGACCTGACTGCTTAGCAAGTTCTTTATTGGGTGTTTGATAATTACTGGATCCTTTAAAACACAGAGCAGAGAGAAATAAGAGGTCGTAGGTCATGTCAAGTCAGTTTTTCTTGGCTGTTTGGTCACCTTGATATTCTGAACCTGTTTTAACTACAGTAACCAGACTGGCTACAGTCTTTTATATTAGGGTTGTGAGTCATTCAGACTCCAGGTCTGAGTCCACTCCTGTGTCATAAGAATTTTGTTGTTTAATAAGTGGATGACTGTTGTAAATGTCCAATATTTCTTAACCACATGGAATGTGAAAAGTGTTGTATGGTGTTAAATGAATGCCATATTCATGTAGCATGATATGTGCATGGTAATTTCTATGATATTACCACTGCATGTGTCCATCAAACAAAGGTTTTACCATGATAATTGATCAAAAAACGTATATTTATGTCTGTTTCTGTGTGTAGGATGCCGTCTGCTAGCACCATGACTGGCGGGAGAGCACTGCTGCTCTGTACAAACACAGAGGACTGCATTTACCAATCAGCAAACGGGTGTGTACAACTAAGTGACTACGTCTCCTTAAATTTCCTGCTAATTTGTTGTTTTACACATGTAATTTCTGCAACCCTAGTGTTTCAACAACAGACAAGGTCTTTGTTGTACTATATGGGCCATTCTACAGAATCAGTTCAAAGCCCAAAAACACAAAGTTGTCACTGCCGAAACTCCACCCGATGTTTCGGTCATGGCTGTTACGGTAGTGACAATTTTATGGGAAAACGCCCAAAAACACAAGTGTCACGAAACTCCAATTTTATACGGTAGTGACAATTTTATGGGAAAACGCCCAAAAACACAAAGTTGTCACTGCCGAAACTCCACCCAATGTTTCGGTCATGGCTGTTACGGTAGTGACAATTTTATGGGAAAACGCCCAAAAACACAAAGTTGTCACTGTAGTGACAATTTTATGGGAAAACACCCAAAAAACTAAGTTGTCACTGCCGAAACTCCACCCAATGTTTCGGCCGTGGCTGTTACGGTAGTGACAATTTTATGGGAAAACACCCAAAAAAAAAACTAAGTTGTCACTGCTGAAACTCCACCCAATGTTTCGGTCGTGGCTGTTACAGTAGTGACAATTTTATGGGAAAACACCCAAAAAACAAAGTTGTTACTGCTGAAACTCCACCAAGCTCCACTAAAACATACAGTGGTTCAGTAGTGACGTGAAAATGCGGGACACATTTTTTTACATAAAGTCTCATAATTTACAAAAAACTTATTATTATTTACTTATTCATTTTTTTATTTTTTCTGTTTTAAACGCAACAATGGAATAAAGTGCAAAAAATAAAAAATTCTATATTATTTTCATAAGTTGAAATTGAGGGGCTAGTGTTCAGGACAGCCACGTACCCACTAAATAATTTTTTTTAAATATTAAGCTTACTGATATTTTAAATATTATTGTGGGTTTCAATAGATAATAAAAGGACCTTAGTAAATATTTAAGACTTGAATATATCAGTGCTTTTTAAATTTTATTTTATTTTTTTGGTTGTGGGACAGCAGTTTGCACCAATTCTCTAGAATGTCCGATATAGGTCTAATATAGGTGGTATTCCAGCAATTTCTTTACTGTTTGCTCAGGATGACTTGCTTATGTTGCAGCGTTTCTAA
The DNA here is from genome assembly GCF_022985175.1 of Labeo rohita. Lineage (NCBI taxonomy): Eukaryota > Metazoa > Chordata > Actinopteri > Cypriniformes > Cyprinidae > Labeo > Labeo rohita. The sequence continues at coordinate 26,193,423 of NC_066893.1, forward strand.
TTTGTAATTTGCTTTGGATAAAAGTGTCTGTGACATTAATAGTCAAGATGTTGTTGTAAGTTCATAAGAACTTTTAGTCCATGCTTTCCCAAGTTTCCCGGCAGACTGTGCCACATCCCTCATTCACTATTCGGTATTAAAACTAAACATGTCCAGTAACGTTAACACTGATAGACTTCATAAACATCCCCAGGTGGGATATTAAAGGTGATTTTGGGACAAGCCTAACTGTGAAAGTTATTTTTACCGAAAACTAATTAAACTCCTTTGGCAGTGCCAACCCACGGTGGTTTGGAATGTCACAGTGTGTTAGCACGAGCTTTAAAACCTGCAGAAGAATGGGCGAAATGAGTAAACTCAGTTTAATAAAGTCATGTCGGTAAAGTGAGTATCTTGAGCCAAATACTGAGCAAACATGGTCAAAATAGAGAGAACTCGGCTTACAATGTCCCCAACCCCGTTAGCTCATCTTGATGAGAAAACTTTGGCTTCTAGCCTGGCTGATGATGGATGGTGTACTATCCAAGAGTTTGAGCAGGCCTATTCCTGAAGGCAACGAGAAAAGACAATATTTTGTCCTACACACTCCTTATTTTCCTCTTTCCTGATTCCTCTCACCCCCTGTCTCTCCCTCATTCCCTCTTTCTCTCGCTTCTTTTCTTCAGGGTTTTGGAGCTTGACCTACTTTTTCCTCTTGGCTGCCTTGAGCTTCATGAAATGAGATACATTAGCCAGAAAGAAAGAAAAAAATAGCATGCCAAAAGAAAGTTGTTGAAAGTTTATTTGAATTTTCTGAGAGCCAAAAGTTTGTATTTGAAAAGAGAAATCACTGTTTGGAGCCACACTGGAGAAGATATTCTCCTCTGAAATCCTGTGAAGTTTAGCATACACACAAAGTTTGTAGGTTCACATTTCCTCTGTTTGTTTTTTTGGCGCAATGTCATTGGATGGAACCCAAGGTTGTGTTTATTGACTGAGCCAATTAAAGAAAGAGAAAGATGCACGCCTGTCCCTTGAACTTTGGCCTGTTGATGGAAGCTCGTTTGGTCAAACATTCACAGAGGAGTTTTGTTTTCAGATGGACTTGAAGCAAATCCATAACCTTCAATTTGATGTGCTGATGGTGACTCACTTGTGTAGTGAAAGGCTTGTGTTTTCAGTCCACAGAGGAAAGAAGACACACCAACTGCAAGTCCATCTGCATCTCATTAGAACTTTTGAATTTACATTTAAGAAGTCATTATAATTCAGTGTACCATTAAAGTCTAGACTCTAGACAACGCAGTTAATATCAACGTGGAAACTTTGGTTCATGCTGAATACTGACTGGTTTGTATGGTTGATTTGGTGGTTGTGAGAGATTTTGGTAATTGGTAATTCTGAAAATGTAATTTTAAATGAATGATGCTTTGAAACATGACCTTTAAATGCACAGACTCTATAATTGCTGTCTAATCACTTAATGACTGTCAGACACTCTTGATGTGTTTAGCATCTTTCCTGTGGTCTCTTCAGGCTCCACTGCTGCGGATTGAAGCTTGACCAGGCCCAATCTGTGGTGCTTCAGCGGCCAGACCTGTGTGGGGTCGGGGACAGTCTCTCGTCTCTGAGCAACCTCAACCGAAGCCCAGGAGACACCATCATGCTCGCCCACAAGAGTCCCTCCAATCCTCGGCCCATTGAAAATGGTCTGGGCGGTTGCAGCAAGTCCCCCAAGACTCCCTTAGGACTTAAAAGTGCTGCCAGCATTCGGGACAAGATATCCCAGTGGGAAGGTAAAACAGAGACCACCGGGTCAAACACCCAAACAGTGGGACTGAAGGAGACTGAAGGTGGAAAGAAGAAGGTACAGCCAGAAGTACAAAGAAAAGACAGCAAGAGACTCTCCAACTGGGAGAGACAAACCTGTGGCAAAGAGAACGGGAGTAAGTCTGGAGAACCTTTGCACACCTCTGAGGGACTTGTGAAGGAAAAGGAATGGATTTTGGACAAAGCCCCACTGGGGAAAACAACAGAAACCGGTCAGGACAAAAAGTCGGTTTTGACGCACATTAAAAAACTTGAGCAAGCGATGAAGGAGACTCCTTCCAAAGCATCCTTGTCTATGCCAGGCAATTATTTCTGCCCAGCTTCCAAAGAGGAGCAGGAAGAAGCAGAGAGGAGGCCTGCGGAGCCAATCTTTGGAACTCTGGATGTTGTGAGATCCGGCAGCCGAATTCGAAGTAGGGACTCAGAGAATGTCTACAGTGAACCTGGAGCTCCTTCCATTAACCCTTTGCCAAAACCCCAAAGAACCTTTCAACACCACACGCAGACAAACAACCCTGCAGCCAACCATGGTTTTGTTAAGGGTAAACGAAATCTTCCTCCTTTACCTTCCATACCTCCCCCACCCCTTCCATCCTGTCCTCCACCACAAGGGATCTGTAGAAGACCATCCGGACGAGCTCGAAACACCAATAACAGGTAGGATGACTGATGTGATGCCAGTGCGAGTTTAAGAATGAGCTGAAGAATTTTATTGCAGCTGTTATATTTGTACCTCACTTGAGTATTTAACCAATAACAAAGTCATTTTGGTAAGCAAGTCATCTACTTCCTGGACATTTCATTTCAAATAGATAGGAGTTGCATGAGTTGTGCAAGAACAGAGAGACTGAATACTCCAAAAGTGCTGGCAAAGTCCCAAATATAGTCAGAACAAAATGGTATCATACATTTAGCTTCTTCAGCTCAAGTCAAGCCAAATCAATCATGTGCATAAAGACCAGGCAATGCCTTTGCCAATTTTCAAGTAGCTTGTCTACTCATTATATTATTAAATTTTAAGAATGAATCATCAGTAGCGTCTTGCCTCAATCCACCTTCCATAGTTTTTGATGCATTACATTGGAAGCTTAATAGATCGGTACAGTCAGTTTGTCAGGATTTAAAAACCCGTACTTCCTCATCTCATATTGCTCTCTGTGGTATGACTGTTTCATACGTAGACATGCTCGCGGGACAAACGGCACGTGGACTGAAAGAACCTCACAAATTTAGTAGCCTGCTAATGTGAAAATAAATCTTTTGAAACCAAGACTCCCCTAAAGGATTACATCCCCCTGTCTTTATGGGGATGCTGTTTTAGCAGTACTATTTATCAGTCTAGCCCATCTATGAAAATACGTTTTTAACTTTTTAACCACCATTGTGACGCAATCTTAAACTTGTGGCCTTTCTTTGTTGAGGTGGTCTGTTATTAATCTAAGATTATGCCAAAATCCATTCATGTAAGTCTTGTTGTTCCAGTGGACCTTCAGGTCTTCAATTTCCTGTAGACTTAATTGGTTCCTTCTTGGTCTTTCTCGCTCTCTTAATGAAGTTTTGTTTGTATTTGTCGAACCCGCAGGAAGTCCTACGAGTTTGAAGATCTTCTACAGTCGACAGCAGAAGGTTGTCGAGCAGATCTCTACGAGCTATCTAAGCTAGGCCTCACTCGCACTTTATCGGAGGAGAATGTCTATGAGGATATCCTAGGTAACATAATGCACTGCACCACAATGGTACCAGGTAAAACCTGGCTGACTCTTTGACTATGCACCTGACAGAGCAATTACCCAGAAGCCTAGGAGCTTGAAACTTTAATAAGGACCAAACTGAGAGAATGCTATCACAAACATTGGTGTTCCTTTGTTTAACCTCACCAGTGGTCCTCTATGTTTGGGTTACCCCACATTAGTCTTCTCCACAGCATGATGTGCAGTCCTAACAGTCCTTATCAGTGCCTAGGAATAAATAGAGTTTGATTGGACGCAGGGCCTTGACATTAACAACAAAGATATGGGAGGCCTTTTTCTTGACTTCCCAAAGCCAACGTTTGTGGTTAGTTTAGTAGCATTTTATTAGCATTTTAGTTAGCATAGCTATTTCCCTGCTCTCTGCAACCCTACCAATGGTCAACCCAACCATGAATCTAGAATTGGGGTAGGCAAGTTCAGTCCTAGCGAGCTGCTGCACTGGAAAGCTTAACTTCAACACTGAAAAAAAAACCTCACTTGCCTATTGCCTTAGTAATCCTGAAGACATTGATTAGCTTGTTCAGGTGTGTTTGATTAGGGTTAGAGCTAACTCCGCAGGACAGCGGCTCTCTAGCACTGAACGTGCCTACCCCTGATCTAGAACGTATAGCTTTCTTATGAACTTTTATCATCTGTGATTCTATAAATCTGTAGTCTTACTAGGAAGACCAAGATAAATTTGCGCAATTGTCCTTCTTCCTTGTAATGATTAATGTTGTGTCTAATTATATAATAGCACTTTCCAATAATGGAAGATTCACCATTGGCCAGTAGCAGTCATTTTAATGTCTTTGAACGTGGAGCGTAGCGTTCTAGAACTGGATGTCCCAACATCATAAACTGTCTTCCCACCAGCCGCATCTGGTGGATGAATCGACATGACAGAGGCTTTCTGCATCTGTAAAAAAACACCCTTCTTCCGCTCTAACATTTTTCTTATCCCCCTCTCTGTCTGATTTGTTCTTAGCACAAACCAAGACAGATTTTGCTAGGAGTTTGTCTTCTTGTTAGCGCCACTGGTGATGCCACACGCAGCTAATGAGGTTTGCATGGATTCTCTGGCAAATGTTCAAACATCTGGAAAGGAATACAAAAGCAACCAAACACATGACGTCAGTTTGAAATCTCTTCGCAGAAAAGCAGGATTAAATCAGGCAGTGTTGACAAGGGGAAATTAACAAAAATATGCCCACGTAGCTAGCACCACTGGCTGTCAGCAAAAATGATTTATGACCTGTCATTATAAAAGAACTAAAATGTGTTTTTTTTTTTTTAAATTGAAATCTAAACTGTTTTGTTTGTTAGGAAACAGCAAATTTGTAAACTGACTTTTTAATTTGGCTTGAGAAAACCAACCAACAATTTAGTTCCTATTCCGATATCATTTCTAACTGATAAGATTTATTATCTATCTATCTATCTATCTATCTATCTATCTATCTATCTATCTATCTATCTATCTATCTATCCTCTGACTAAATCTATCTATCCTCTGACTATATCTATCTATCTATCTATCATCTATCTATCCTCTGACTATATCTATCTATCTATCTATCCTCTGACTATATCTATCTATCTATCTATCTATCTATCTATCTATCTATCTATCTATCTATCTATCTATCCTCTGAGTATTTCTATCTATCTATCTATCTATCTATCCTCTGACTATATCTATCTATCTATCTATCTATCTATCTATCTATCTATCTATCTATCTATCTATCTATCTATCTATCTATCTATCTATCTATCCTCTGACTATATCTATCTATCTATCTATCTATCTATCTATCTATCTATCCTCTGACTATATCTATCTATCTATCTATCTATCTATCTATCTATCTATCTATCTATCTATCTATCTATCTATCCTCTGAGTATTTCTATCTATCTATCTATCTATCTATCTATCTATCTATCTATCATCTATCCTCTGACTATATCTATCTATCTATCTATCTATCTATCTATCTATCTATCTATCTATCTATCTATCTATCTATCTATCTATCCTCTGAGTATTTCTATCTATCTATCTATCTATCTATCTATCCTCTGACTATTTCTATCTATCTATCTATCTATCTATCTATCTATCTATCTATCTATCTATCTATCTATCCTCTGACTATTTCTATCTATCTATCTATCTATCTATCTATCTATCTATCTATCTATCTATCTATCTATCCTCTATCTATTTCTATCCTCTGACTATTATCTATCTATCTATCTATCTATCTATCTATCTATCTATCCTCTGACTATTTCTATCTATCTATCTATCTATCTATCTATCTATCTATCTATCCTCTGACTATTTCTATCTATCTATCTATCTATCTATCTATCTATCTATCTATCTATCTATCTATCTATCCTCTGACTATATCTATCTATCTATCTATCTATCTATCTATCTATCTATCTATCTATCTGTCTGTCTATCTATTCAAGCTTAGCAACTGGACTAAGACATGCTAACAATATGCTAATCATGCTAACAATGTGCTAAAACAACGTTAGCAATGTATCAAATCATGCTAAAACATGCTAGCAGTGTGTTAAATCATGTTAAACATACTAGCAATAAGCTAAATCATGTTAAATCATGCTAACAATATCCTAGCAACATGCTAATCATGTTATAAACATGTTTACCATGTTAATCATGCTAATAATGTTAACCATGTTAAAAACATGCTAGAAACACACTAATCATGATAAACACATGCTAGCAACATGCCAATCATTTAAAACATATTAGCAACATTCTAACAACATGCTAGTAACATGTTAATCATGTTAAAAACATGCTAGCAACATGTTAAACATGCTATAAACATACTAGAAATATGCTAATCATGTTAGAAACATGCTATCAACATACTAATCATGCTAAAAACATGTTAACAACATGCTAATCATGTTAAAAACATGCTAACAGCTTGTTAAATCATGTGATAAATCATACTAGCAACATGTTTTACAACTGTTTTGAACTTTAGGCTAGGCTTTCTCAAGCCAACCTAAAGTTTGTCTTGACAGTGGTTGCTAGGGTGTTCTGAGTCGTTGCTAAGTGGCTTCTTATTGTGCCAAGTTGGTTTTTCATCTCTCAGTACGGTTTAAGTGCCTTTTTAAATGTAAATCTGAGAGTTATTTGTCCATCAGTCATAAGTCATCTCTCCTTAACAAGACAAATAAAATTAGGCTTAATCGAAACAAAATGTTAATCAATGTTTAGCATTAGGGTTTTGAAAAGTGGCTAAGCAAGCACCACTAATAATCTCATACGTATTTTCCTTCCCAAAGACCCTCCATCGAAGGAGAACCCATATGAAGACATAGAGTTGGAAAGTCGCTGTCTTGGGAGCAAGTATCCCGTTTCTTCTTCTCCTTCCTCTCCCATTCCTGACACCCCATCCAAGGTATTCGTACTGCATTCCTGATTAATTGTTTCCACTCTAGAGCGAGTTCTCTATACATATGTGCATTCAGTACTGACTGCAGAGCGTCATTCACTTTTATTATGTTGAAAAGAGCAGCTAGTGCATTCTGCAACTGTCTTCTTTTTATCCCATGGAAGATAGAAAGTCATACAAATTTGGAGTGACATGATGACTCTGAATTACACATTTTTTCCCATCGATAGCTCTCCTCCAAGCCTGGTTTCTTCAGGCAGAATTCAGAGCGACGTAGTTTCAAGCTATTGGAGCTGCGCAAGACAGGCAGAGATGGCGGCATCGCGTCCCCGTCGCGAGTCAGCCCTCCATCAACACCCAGCAGCCCGGACGACACCCCGTGCCTGTCAGGGGACCCTTACAACCGGCGGCGCAGGAAAATTCCAAAGGTAGTCGGTGTAATCCTTGACTTATCAGTGATTTATGGTTCTGGTCCGCTGCTGACTGAGACGCTGGCCCTTCGGCAGCCTTCCACTGCTAATAAAAAGACAAGAAAAATGTGACAGGCGGATGAGACACCTAAGAATAATCTGAAAAATGGAGGAAAAAGTAATTTCCTTCAGAACTCCTTTGCCGAAAGACTTGGAAGGGCTGTCTCTGATAAAGCAGCAGCCATGACTGTTTTCTTTTTCAACAGATGGTGCAGAAAATCAACGGCATCTTTGAGGCCCGTAGGGGAAAGAAGAGGATGAAAAGGGTCTCGCAGTCAACCGAGTCCAGTTCAGGAAGAGGTTTGTGAGGGCAACATTATATGTTAGCTAAATTTAGACCTACTTTAATCTATGTTTAAAGGAATGGTGCACCCAGTTTACTTGTCATTTGCTTTTTTTCGTTTTTTTTAAACATGTACTAGGACTGGCAAACAATTTGTTGTGATTAATCGCATACAAAATAAAAGTTTGAGTTTGCCTAATATATGTGTGTGTACTGTGTGTAATTATTATGTATATATAAATAGAAACGCATTCATGTATATATTTAAGAAATATTTACAAGTATATGTATATGTTTAGAATTTATATTATATAAATAAAAATATTTTGTACATAACATATTTATCTTATATATACATTAATTTGTGTGTATTTATATATACATAATAATTACACAAAGTACACACACACATATTAGGCAAACTCAAACTTTTATTTTGTATGCGATTAATTGCTAATAATCATTTGCCAGCCCTAATATGTACACTACCAGTCAAAAGTCTCTTCTGCTCATCAAGTCTACATTTATTTGATCCAAAATACAGCAAAAGCTGTAATATTGTGAAATATTTTTACTATTTAAAATAACTGTATTCTATTTGAATATATTTTAAAATGTAATATATTCCTGTGATCAAAGCTAAATTTTCAGCATCATTACTCCAGTCTTCAGTGTCACATGATCCTTCAGTAATCATTCTGATATTCTGATTCGCTGCTCAAGAAACATATTTTATTTTCATTATTATTATACATTTTTAAAACGAGTACATTTTTCAGGATTCTTTAATGAATAAAAAGATCCAAAGATTAGCATTTATCTGAAATAAAAAGCTTTTGTAACATTATACACTATACCATTTAAAAGCTTGGAGTCAGTAACTTTTTTTTTTTTTTTTTTTTTTTTGGAAAGAAATGATAGAAATTAATACTTTTATTTAGCAAGGATGCTTTAAATTGATCAAAAGTGATGATAAAGACATTTATAATGTTCAGATAAATGCTGTTCTTCTGAACTTTCTATTCATCAAAGAAACCTGAAAATTCTACTCAGCTGTTTTCAACATAATAATAATAATAATAATAATAATAATAAAAATGTTTTTTGAGCAGCAAATCAGAATATTAGAATGATTTCTGAAGGATCATGTGACTGGAGTAATGATGCTAAAAATTCAGCTTTGAAAACACAGGAATAAATTACATTTTAAAGTATATTCAAATAGAAAAGAGTTATTTTAAATAGTAAAACTATTTCAAAATATTTCTAAATAAATGGTGAGCTTAGTGAGCAGAAGAGACTAATTTAATAATAATAAAAAAATCTTACTGTACCAAAACTTTTGACTGGTAGTGTATGTGTATTCATTAATGCATTTTAAAAGTTAATGCATTTTATATAATATAATATAATATAATATAATATAATATAATATAATATAATGTAATATAATATAAATAGCCTGTATGCTTTGCATGACCCTTAGATAATAGCGCGATGACCGTATTTGTTGCTCCTAGTGAGTTACAGCCTAATCCACATGCACTGCATTGTGGGACAGTCCGGGCCCCAGCCACATGTGCGTCCACTTATCTTTATGGACACGTTTACAGTTTTGGGTCAGTTGCATTTGACCCATTTTTCCAGGGATGATAGAATTATGTTACGGTATTGGATACACATGTGCATCCAAGCATGAAATATGTCTCTGCAAATACCTGCATACCGATTCACTAGTGACCTTTGACCCCTCTCTCTCTTCTCCGATATAGTGACGGACGAAAACAGCGAGTCTGAAAGTGACACAGAAGAGAAGCTAAAGGGTAAGAGGCCCTACAGGCCTTAATGTCAGAATTTCAAGGTTACATAAAAGAAATGAAAATGAAAATTTGCTGAAAACGTACTCACCCTCAGGCCATCCAAGATGTAGATGAGTTTGTTTCTTCATCAGATTTGGAGAAATGTAGCATTACATCACTTGCTCATCAATGGATGTGAATGGGTGCCGTCAGAATGAGAGTCCAAACAGCTGAGAAAAACATCACAATAATCCACAAGTAATCCACACCACTCCAGTCCATCAGTTAATGTCTTGTGAAGAGAAAAGCTGTGTGTTTGTAAGAAACAAATCATTGTCATTAAGACGTTTTCACTTTAAACCGTCACTTCTGGCCAAAATATGAGTCCATAATCCATAATAAAGCTTCCTCCAGTGAAAAAGTCCATCTCCTGTTGTCCTCTCACATCAAAATCCACCCACATATTTGTTTTTGAACTGTTTTGGACTGTTTGCTCTGTGCAGATTTCTCTCCTGATTTAGACAAGGCAACTTTTTCACTGGAGGAAGCATTAATATGGATTATGGACTCATAATCTGGACATTTTGTCCAGAAGTGATGTTTAAAACATCTTAATGATGGATTTGTTTCTTACAAACACACAGCTTTTAGCTTCTCAAGATGTTAACTGATGGACTGGAGTGGAGTGGATTACTTTTGTGATGTTTTTATTAGCTGTATGGACTCTCATTCTGACGGCACCCATTCACATCCATTGGTGAGCAAGTGATGGAATGCTACATTTCTACACTCTTCTTTCAGAAAATTTTCACTTTTGTGTGAACTGTTCCTTTAATGTCCTTAAAATGAAATTATATGGGGAAAAAACATTGTTTTCTATTCATCTGTTTTAGCTCACAGTCAGAGATTAGTGTCGGTCCAGTCTATGTTGAGGCAAACCGGTCGATATCGCACTCTGGAAAGAGACTTGATGGAGCTTCAGGAGAGGAAGTTGTTTGAGTACTTCCTGGTTGTAGCCCTTCATAAGACCAAAGCAGGCGTGCCATATTTACCAGAAGTCACACAACAGTTCCCTCTCAAGGTACAGACATTTTTTTTCCAAGAGCAAAAATGACCTATTTGGGCTTAAAAGATCAGCACGAGACGTTCATGCATCTGTGTTCTTCATTCTTTGTGCTCATTAGTTGGAACGAAGCTTCAAGTTCATGCGAGAGGCTGAAGACCAGCTGAAAGTCATTCCGCAATTCTGTTTCCCTGACGCTAAAGACTGGGCACCTGTGGATAATTTCCCCAGGTATCGAGTCTGCATGGTTTACAGCCTTACAAAAACAACCTCAACCGCTATTACAAGCATGTTTGTTGTTATTTGCTGAAATATGTGCTACTTGGCAATCATTTGCTCATTTAAATCTGTTCTTTATAGTGAAACATTCTCGTTCGTCTTGACCGGGGAAGATGGGAGCCGAAGATTTGGCTACTGTCGACGTTTACTGGTGAGCTGCTCTTTATTTTTTTATTTTGCAGGAAATTACTTTTAACTCAGTACTGCAGAGTATATGCTGCCTATTCTAAAAAAAAAAATCTTTCAAACAGTAAATATATATTATAGTCACATGACCTTATTAGGTTGCATATGCATGACTTATAGTCAACAGTTAGAAATAAGTGTTACGTGTGTTTAAATTCATGTTTTGGAGTCTCATCAGTCTATTGTGTGTGTGTTTATAGCCCAGTGGTAAAGGAAGGCGTCTACCTGAAGTCTACTGCATTGTGAGCAGGCTAGGCTGTTTTGATCTGTTCTCTAAGGTATTTCATATGCCCATGATTAATCATTGAGTCAAGCTCTGTGTGCATTTATTCTGTTGTGGTTCTTTGTGTTGGTGCTTTTATTATTTTTTTTGTTTTGTTTTGTTATCAGCATTAAGCCATAGGTGTTATGACCTCTTAACCTAAAGACAAGTTTATTTTATTTTATTTTATTTTATTTTATTTTATTTTATTTTATTTTATTTTATTTTATTTTATTTTATTTTATTTTATTTTATTTTATTTTTATATTTTATTGAAGCCATGGACATCTTACGCTAAAGACATTTAATTTAATTTAATTTAATTTAATTTAATTTAATTTAATACATTTTAGCCATATACATCTTACCCTAAAAACATGTTTAGTTTTGTTTCTTATTTTATTATTTTTTTTTAAATTTTAATAAAAAAGTGTATTTATTTTAAACTGTGTTGAATAATGTAATTTAAATTAAAATTAACAAATTATTTAATAAGCTAAATTAATAAAAACAAATCATTCCAGTTATAAACTGACAATATTTATTTTATTTTATTTTATTTTATTTTATTTTATTTTATTTTATTTTATTTTATCAATGGACTTCTTGTCCTAAAGATGTTTTGTTTTGTTTTGTTTATTCCAGTGATAAACTGACAGTAATTGTTGTTGTTGTTGTTGTTGTTATATTTATTTATTTATTTATTTAATTATTTTAATTTCGGATAATGTATAGGTGGGGAGCAAAAATGAATAAAGTGATAAAAACAAGCAAAAAAAAAAACAAAAAAAAAACCCTGTAGATCAAAATAATTTATTTTAGCCATAGACATCTTACCCTTTTATTTTATTTTATTTTATTTTATTTTATTTTATTTTATTTTATTTTATTTTATTTTATTTTATTTTATTTATAATTTGAACTGTTGAATAATGTATTTAAATTAAAATTAACAAATGAATAAGCCAAAATTAATTTAAAAAAATGTTTATTCCAGTGATAAACTGACAATAATTGTTGTTGTTGTTGTTGTTGTTATTATTATTATTATTAAATTATTTTGGATAATGTAGAAAAAATGTAGATCAAAATCATTTATTTTAGCCATAGACATTTTACCCTAAAGACATTTAATTTCATTTCATAAATTTTAGCCATATACATCTTACCCTAAAAACATGTTTTGTGTTTTGTTTTGTTTCTTATTTTGTTTTGTTTTTTATTTAATTTTAATAAATAAATTAAATAAAAAAAAATAATAAATAATAATAATTTAATACAATTTTATTTATTTTAAACTGTTGAATAATGTCATTTGAATTAAAATTAACAAATTGTTATTTGTATTATTATTAAATATTATTAAATTATTATAAATATTTTAATTTTATTTTATTTTATTTTATATTTTGAACTGTTGAATAATGTATTTAAATTCAAATTAACAAATTATTTAATAAGACACAATTAATTTTAAAAATGTTTATTCCAGTGATAAACTGACAATAATTGTTGTTGTTGTTGTTATTATTATTATTTTGGATAATGTATAGGTGGGGAGCAAAAATAAATACAATGAAGTGATAAAACAAAAAAAAAAAATGTAGATCAAAATCATGGTGACATTAAACAGATCATACATTACACGTGTATGCCGATGTCTGTCTGATGTAGATCCTCGATGAGGTAGAGAAGCGACGAGCCATTTCCCCCGCACTGGTCCAGCCTTTTATGAGAGGAATTATGGAGGCTCCGTTCCCAGCGCCGGGCAGAACAATCAGCATTAAAAACTTTCTGCCGGGTTCAGGAACCGAGGTCAGTATAAAAAAGGCCTTGGAAGTGGCTGAAAACAACTTGTGTAATTCTACGTCGAACATTTCAACTTGAGTCTCAGCTCTAATCCCGTTTTTGTCTCTTTCTCTTTCCGCAGGTGATAGAATTATGTCGGCCTTCGGATTCCCGTCTGGAGCATGTGGATTTCGAGTGTTTGTTTTCCTCTCTGAGCTTACGTCTGCTTCTGCGGGTGTTTGCTTCTCTTCTGCTGGAGCGAAGGGTCATCTTTACAGCGGATAAACTCAGGTACGAGCTTGTTATAATACAAGTACTAGAATGCTTGTTTTAAAACAGAGGTTGATTGACAGGCGAGTGGGCGGTGCTTGTTGTAGATGTTCTAAATGATGCATTAATAAGGTCAAATAAACAAACATTCAGATTAAAAGGATACATGATAAATGTATGGATTTATACGTCAAACGGAGGTTTGTTGGCATTAGGAACCGCACACGTGTGTTTGTGCGTGAACCCAAAAGAGGACAAGGGAAGAATGAAAAGATATGACACAACGAGGGGGAAAAGTGCAGCTTGTGGAACTGTTTTTCACAGCTCAAGACAGATATGGAAAAAATGCTGTTGTGTTATATAGTCGCCTGGGGAACAAAAATCAACCTCAGTGGGTTTTTTTCTACGGAAAAAGAGAAAAACTAGCTCACATGATGTTCTGGGCCTGTAACGAGAGCCGGGTCCTTCTTAGGGATCTTCAAACCAGCATCCTCACTAAAAAGACCATATGAGTGGTGTTGAGCAAGATGAGCTGACGAAATGAATCTCGATGGACACGGGAACAGATCACTGACACTAGAATCGTATTAGATGTTGTCTGCAAATAAGAGAAGAAATCAGCGTCCTAATAAGTGAAGATTGAGTTTTTAGTGGATGGAAACAGCTCTTCACAGACTGAAGACATTAAGATCACAGAGCAATAATAGCAGTAGAAAATAATAAATTAAATAACACATTAAGTAAAAACAAGTTTATAAATCACACTGCCATAAAAAAAAAAAATGTAATGTTTCATTGCAATGATAAACTTATAATAATGATTGTTTTTTATTATTTATTTTGAATTATTTATTTTTGAATATCTGGATTAAAATATCTATTTTTTTTATTTGAACTTATTTTATATTTATTTAAATAATTGTTTTATATAACAATGATAAACATTTTATTAGAAAAATATTATTTTTTATTTAAATGTTTTATATTTATTTAAATAAAAAAATATTTATAACAGTGGTAATAATGGTTTTTTTTTCTTTTTGTTATTATTATTGTTATTATTTATTTTGAACAGTATTCAACAATTCAATTTTTACTTGGATTTATTTGATATTTATTTAAATAAAATAATCAGTTTTTTTTCTGTAACAATGATAAACTGATAATAATGATTGTTTTTATCTTTGTTATGATTGTAATTATTTATTTTAAACAATGTTTAATAATAAGATTGTATTCATATATATATATATATATATATATATATATATATATATATATATATATAATTTGATTTTATTTTATATTTATTAATCTTTTTCTATAACAATGAACAATGATAAACTGATAATACTGATTGTTTTTCTTTGTTAATATTATTGTTATTATTTATTTTGAACAATTCAATAACATTGGATTAATTTTTTTTTATTTGAATTTATTTTATATTTATTTAAATACATATTTTTTCTATAACAATGATAACTGATAAAAATGATTTTTTTTCCCCCTTTTGTGTTATTTTTGTTATTTATTTTGAGTAATAACATTGGACTAATATGTCTGTATTTTGTCTATAACCATGATAAACTGATAATAATGAGTTATTATTTATTTTGAGCAATGTATAAGATTTTATTAGAAAAATCAAAATTTTTAATTGAAAGTTTTATATTTATTTAATAAAACATTTTATTTTTCTATAACAATAATAATAATGTTTTTTTTCTTTTTGTTATTATTATTGTTATTATTTATTCTGAACAGTATTCAATAATGATTTTTTTTTTACTTGGATTTATTTGATATTTATTCAAATAAAATATTTATTTTTTTCTATAACAATGATAAACTGATAATAATGATTGTTTTTATCTTTGTTATTATTGTTTTTATTTATTTTGAACAATGTTCTGTACTAACATTGGATTAAAAAAAATATTTTTATTTGAATTTATTTTATATAAATTTAAATAAAATATATATATATATATATATATATATTTTTTTTAAGATGATAAACTGATAATAAGGATTGTTTTTCTCTTTGTTATTATTGTTATTATTTATTTTGAACAATGTTCAGTAATAAGATTGGATTAATTTTTTTTTTTATTTGAAATTATTTTATATTTATTTAAATAAAAATATTAATCTTTTTCTAAAACAATGATAAACTGATAATAATAATTGTTTTTCTCTTTGTTAATATTATTATAATTTATTTGAAACGATTCAACAATAACATTGGATTAAAATGTATTTTTACTTAAATTTACTTTATATTTATTTAAATAAAAATATTTATTGTTCTATAACAATGATAAACTGATAATAACGATTGGTTTTCTCTTTGTTATAATTGTTATTTATTTTGAGCAATGTTCAAAAATATCATTGGATTTTTTTTAAATTATTATTTTAGATTTATTTGAATTTAAAAAAAAATGTATTACAATGATAAACTAATAATAATGACTGTTTATCTCTTTGTTATTGTTAATAATAATAATATTAATAATACGTTTCTTCAGTTTTCTTATTGAATATATATATATATTCATTTTGAACTATGTTGTTATTATTATTATTATTATTATATCTGATAAACGGATAAACTGACAATAACGATTGTTGATTGTATTGTCACTATTTTTTGTATTGTTCTTGTTGTTATTATTTCCAATCTGGTAATGGAAAAACATACTATCTATTTATTTATTTATTTATTTAAGCTATTTTTAATCTTAATGGGTGACTTAATGAGTCATATTTTACACCAAAGTCAAACAACTAATTTTTTTTTTTTAAAAAAGTATTTTATTACTAACTTTATCAGTATTTTGCAGTATCCTCTCCCATGAAAGAATAAGCAATAGTATTACTGATGCCTGCTTGAGCAAACAGCACTGACTGATTCTTCTCTGCTGCCATCTTGTGGTGTAAATGTGTCAGCACAGTCATGTTTATGCCACTAACAAATTTCCCTGTCTCTTTTTCTTCAGCACCCTCTCTAAATGTTGTCATGCCATGGTGGCGTTGCTGTACCCGTTCACCTGGCAGCACACGTACATCCCGGTTCTGCCACCGTCCATGATGGACATCGTCTGTACGCCAACACCTTTCATAGTCGGGCTGCTGTCTGGCTCTCTGGCCCGTCTCAAAGAGCTCCCGCTAGAGGAGGTGAGACACCATGAATGTATACAATAATACACAAGAAAATCTCCACAGCTATTTTCAGCTGTTTGACCTTTGACCTCTCGAATGTTACACCTCATTATGACTAATGTGGGAAGGAAACGAGGCCAATAAAGTCCAGGATGTGGTGTTAATATTCTATATATATTTCTGGATGGACAAAAGAACCGGATTGGGCTCTTTTACAGAGATGATCAGAGGCCGGACACATTTCTAATATTTCTCTCTAAGCACTTCCTGCTCAGGTGGGCGGCCCTGACCTCTGACCTCTTCACAATAGCTGCGATAGCGGGGAAAAGGCTGAGATAGCTAGTGCTGGAGGAAATGACATCACCATGTCCTCTGCTCTCTTTCAGGTCCTGGTGGTCGACCTTGGCAGCAGTCGTTTCCTGCGACAGGTACGGTACTCGATGGCTATGAAATGTAGTTTTGGTCTTTTATTTAGACTGGTTGTGTGTTTCGATGATGAAACAAAGTAAATGTGTTTGTGTTTCCCTTTTCAGATGGATGATGAGGACTCGATTCTGCCTCATAAACTCCAGGCTGCTCTTGAACACGTTCTAGAACGGAGGAAGGAACTGGCGTGTGACGTGACTGATAATCCAAGCGGTAATTTACTGTCTGATCCGTTATTTTCAGGGGTTCGAAAGATAACACAGCCCTGCATCTTATTTAATTAATTAATTAATTGTTTATTCCAAAAAATTTTATTGAATATAAATACATACATATATATAAATAAATATTTATTTATTATTTTTTTCTTCAAAAAAAAAAAAATAGAATAAAGATTTGATAACCCTTATGCATTATAAAAGTAGTTTTATTATAAAAGTAGCATTTATTTCAGGTAACTTTTTTTTTTTTTTTTTCTCACATTTTTAGTTTTAGTTTTAATTAGCTTTAATTTTCAAAATATCAAATGTTAAAAGTTAGATATAAAAAGTTTATATATATAATTAATTTATTTATTATTTTATTATATTTTTTATTTAATTTATCTTTATTTTTATATTTTTTTTTCCTTAATTTATTTCAGGTAACACATTTTTTCACATTTTTAGTTTTAGTTTAGTTTAGCTTTTCATGACAAAAAAAAAGGATTGATATGTATGGTTTAACTCATAATCAGTAAAAGAGTAGGAGTGGAAAAATATGTTCAAAAGCTAGATATTATATATATATATATATATAATACCTAGCTTTTGAACATATATTATATATATATATATTTATATTTATATTTATATATTTATATATATTTATATTATATACTTTATATTTATCTTTATATTTAATACATTTATTCATTTTTATTTTATTTTTTATTTTTTGTTTTTTCCTTTTAAAAAATTTGAACGAAGATTTGGTAACTTTTTAAATATAATGCATTATAAAAGTAGTTTTTATACATTTAATGCATTTATTTCAGGTAACATTTTTTTCTTACATTTTTAGTTTTAGTTTAGTTTAGCTTTTCATGACAAAATAAGTATTTGATATGTATGGTTTAACTCCTAATCAGAGTATATACATATATATATATATATATATATATATATATATATATGTATGTGTGTGTGTGTGTGTGTGTGTGTGTTTGTGTGTAATGTACAATATAAAATGTATTTATTATTATTTATAATTTTAATATTTAATAAATGTTATTATGTTTTTATTTATTTTAGTTTAGTTTTCACAAAATCTGTCACTACATGTATATATGTATGTTTTTCATTTTTTCCACAAAATCTGATTAATAAAATAAAAATAATAAATACATAATTTTTATTATTAATTTTTATAATTTTAATAAATACATTTTTGTTTTACATTTTCTGTCACTACTTAATTTTTTTCTTTGTTTTTTTTCTTTTATTTTTCACAAAATCTGTCATTTTCTGTCATTATTTTATTTTTTATTTATTTTTTTCTTTTATTTTTCACAAAATGTGTCATTTTTGTTTTGTCAATTTTTTTAATTATTTCATTTCATTTTTTAAATCTGAAAATAGTATTTAAATAAATAGTATTTAATTATATATTTATTATTTTTATTTAATAATAATAATAATAATAATAATAATAATAATAAATTATCATTTTCTGTCATTATTTTATTTTTTATTTATTTTTTTCTTTTATTTTTCACAAAATGTCATTTTTGTCACTGTTTTTTTTTTAATTATTTCATTTCATTTTTTAAATCTGAAAATAGTATTTAAATAAATAGTATTTAATTATATATTTATTCTTTTTATTTAATAATAATAATAATAATAATAATAATAATAATCATAATGATTATTATTATTATTATTATCCTTTTGTTTTTTCTTTTTTTTCCGTCACTGTTTGGAAGCAGTAAAACACCCACAGTCTCATGTTTGCATTTTCTTTTATCATTGGTCATAATTTTAACATTAAGATCAGGTTTAGGCATGAAATAATATCATATGTGTGAAAATCAGCTGAGAATTGAACAAATAGTTGTAATCTGGCTCAGATTGAGACAGGAATCATGTTTTGCAGCAGTTTTTCTGCTGATTAAAGGAAAATACAAGACTTCTTCACCTTACAATACTTTTCAAAAGCAAAAATGCTACGAAATGCATCCATTTGTGAGAAGGTGATGATCATGGGCACTATTTTTGGAATCAGCACCCCAGAATTAGTAAGAAACAAGAATTGGAATGAATTGGAATGAACAAGAATTCATTCAGCAAATATGATGCAGGGTGGTGTCAACTAATCAAGCATCTAATTTTTCTCTCATCAGAGCCCAGTTCTCTGAGCAGTGTGGTGTCAGAGGCATTTGTGCGGTTCTTCGTGGAGATCGTGGGTCATTACTCACTTTTTATGGGCGGCAATGACCGTGATGAAGAATCCTCCGCCTCATCTTCCTCCTCTCCGACTCCCTCGTCCTTCCAGCGTGAGGCATTCCGTAAGGCCGTGTCCTCCAAGAGCCTTCGGAGATTCCTGGAAGTTTTCATGGAGACGCAGATGTTTGCAGGGTTCGTGCAGGAGAGAGAGTTTCGGAGGCAGGGACTGAAAGGTTTGAATGGTTTATATGTGAGAATTTGTCAGTTGTTTTGTGTAGTGTTTAACAGCCATACTGTGTTTTTGAACAGGTTTGTTTGAGATGAGGGCTCAGGATTACCTCGATTCTCTGCCAGGCAGTGAGAACAGAGGCGTCAACAAGTTCCTCAAAGGTTTAGGTAATGTCTCACCTCCAGGTCTAATCAAAGAATCAAAACAAAGAATTTGGGCCTGTTTGGAATGACATACTGTTTCTGCAGTATATGCATATCTTTTGTATATATAGAATGTCCTCACCAGGACAAAAAACATACATAAACATACATATTTTAGAATTTCATATAATTATTAGATTTATTTACCACGTTGTATTATGGGATACAGTATTCCACACAGTGCTCTAAAATACAAAATCTATAAATGTATATTAAAATAGAAATATTAAATATTTATGCTTTAAAATATAAAAAATATTATACTTAAAATGTTATATTTTAAGTATAATTATAATAATATAAAATACATATTAAGCATATTTTATTAGTATAAAACAAGACATTTTGATTACATAATAGGCTATGGTAAATAAATAAATGTATATTTTATATAATAATTATATATCATTTAATGCCATTTATTTAGCACTTTGTATTTTGGGATACAGTATTCCACACAATGCTCTAAAACACAAACTATATAAATGTATATTAAAATAGAAATATTAAATATTTACTTTTTGAAATATAAAATATTATACTTAAAAATATTATGAGTGTAACTATAGTAATATAGATATTTATAACTATATTATATTAATATAAAATATTTTTGATTTACATAATAGTGTATGATAAATAAATAAATAAATAAATAAATATATAATATAATTATTATATATCATTTAATGCCAGTGTTCTAAAATATGAAATATATAAATGTATATTAAAAAATATATATATATGTATTCTTTAAAATATAAAATATTATACTTAAAAATATAAGTATATTTATACTAATATAAATATTTATATGTATATTATATTAATATAAAGTAAGACATTTTGATTACATAATAGCGTACAGTAAATACGCTATTATAATAAATATTTCGTCTTTAATATATACAATATTATACTTAAAAACAGGGTTATTAAAACAGGGTTTATTAATATAAATAATTATAAGTATATTATATTAATATAAAATAGGACATTTTAATTATATAATAAAGTAAATATTTATTATATTCATGTAAAATGACATTTTGATTACATAATAGCATATGGTAAATAAATCTATTTCATATAATTATTATAAGTATAATTATACTAATATATATATTTATAATATATAATAATATATATAATATATAATACAATAATATATGTATATATATATATATATATATATATATATATATATATTATTCTAAAATAAGACATTTTGATTACATAATAGCATATGGTAAATAAATAAATCTATTTCATATAATTATTATAAGTATAATTACACTAATATAAATATTTATAAATATTTATATATATATATATATATATATATATATATATATAATATAAAATAAGACATTTTGATTACATAATTGCGTAGGGTAAATAAATAAATAAATAAATATTTATAATAAATATTTACTCTTTATTATATAAAATATAATACTTAAAAACATTCTAAGTATAATTAAACTAAAATAAATATTTATAAATTTATTAGTATAAAATATGACATTTTAATTATATAATGAAATAAATGTTTATTATAATAATATAAAATATGACATTTTGATTAAATAGTGCATGGTAAATAAATAAATAAATTCCATATTATTATTATATATAATTTAATGTCATTTTCTAAAATATAAAATCTATATAAAAACGTATATCAAAACAAAAATGTGAAATACTTTTTAATATAAAAAATTATACTTAAAAATATTATAATTATACTAATATATACATATTTTAAGCGTATTATACTAATATAAAATATGACATTTAAATTGTATAATGAAATAAATGTTTATTATATTAATGTAAAATATGACATTTTGATTACATAATAGAATATGGTAAATAAATTAATAAATAAATATATTTCATATACTTGTTATACATCATTTAATGTCATTTATTTACCGCTTTGTATTTTGGCATACAGTATTCCACACCACATTTATATTCAAATAGAATTTTAAAATATTTACTCTTTAATTCATAATAAAATAAGTATAGATATATTAATATAAATATTTTTTAATATATTATATTAATATAAAACATGCCATTTTAATTATATAATAAAAAAAACTTTATATTTTATTCCTTATATATTTTATTTTATAGAAAATATATATTTTGCATAGCACCAATATGCAATCTGCTGAATTTGACTCTAAACAACTGGAAGCAATATCAAGCGTGATCTTAAATAAACAAAACTGGATTAAAAAATGCTCAATAGCTATTAAAAAACAGTATGCAGTATGCAATAAGCTGGTATTCTATTCCATACACAGCCTAGTCTGATGGACCAGCATTTGTGAAGTATATAAAGAGCTGAGCCTTTCTTTCTCCTCTTTTTTTCTCTTAGGACACAAGATGAAATTCCTGTCCAAGAAGTGAAAACCATCCATGTAGCATGTGTATGTTAGACTCACTCACCAGATCTTCTAACCCGAAACGGGCCAGCAGGACGGGCTACGGAGGCCCGACAGCACCTGAGGACCAAAGGCAATGGAAAACACTGTACAGTCCATTCTAGTTCCCCAAACCACACGGACCTTACAAGACTTTACCGAAACCACACGACAGAAGCGGCCATGTACAGTTCTTTCTTTAATTTTCTACATTTTAAACGTTTTTTAAGAGATAGAGTACAACTTCTTCTGAAACAGGAGGCTATAAATTAATTTATATTCTTTTTAGAAATAATAAGACCTTTATGACTTCCTCTGTAAAACTTTATATGTTCTCTTTAAATTGAAATTATGTTGCTAGTTTGTCATAGTCTATTTATCGTAGTACGTTACGGACTTTCCGAGAAACACGCCGCCACTGCGATCGAGTGAAGTTTTGTTCTGCGGGGGAAAATCTAGAATCTTGGGACTGCAGGATCGGAACTGTTCTAGAATTATGATGACAGAAAAGGTTCCTGGCCCGAAACCAGAACAAAGTTGGAGTTTGGAGATGTTCTCTGTCTTAAGTGCATTTCAGGAACACCACTAGAGTTACTTTGAACTTGATTTTTGTAAGTGTGCTTAATAAACAGTGTTTAATAAGATTTTATCTGGGATGTTTTCTTCTGACTTGCATTGGAGGTCAGTTCTAGAATCGTAGATGTGGCGTCTCCGTCGTGCGCTTTGTTTGTTGGATGTTTACTTACTACACCGGATGTCCCAGGAGCACTGGATCCTTCGAGTCTTAGGATTTGGTTTTAGGTGTAGTTTTCTTTGTGTCCTGTAGAGGGCTCCAAAATCTGTTGGACACAAAACAAAGTGATCTGAGAAACTTCTGTGTGGAAAAGATGTTCCCATTGCTTTTACACCAGGACAAGTTTGGATACTTTCCAAATAAAAACAGCTTTCCCATGTTTTTTTTTTTTTTTTTTTGGGACATGTCTAGTACCATGGCATTTTCTTAGAATATGAATATACCATTAATTGAGTAGCATGGCATATATCAAAATACTATCTGATACCATATTTGATACCATGATGACTGCCATATTTCAAATTGAGTATTAAGTAGTATTATATATATATTGTAAATATTACACACATATATACCATATTTTGTTTATTTCTTGTAACAGAAAAGTACCTTAAAATCAAAAAATTAAATAAATATATATTGTAAATATTACACACATACAAACATTTTATTTTCTTGTAACAATGTTACAAAGTAGATGTAAGTACCTAAATATTGCAAATAACATTTCTTTATACTAATATATATTATATATACATACACACACACACACACATATATGCACACATATAATTAGAATAAAAAAAATTACATTTAATAAAATATATATTACAAATATTACAGACATATATACCATATTTAGTTTATTTTTTTGTAACAGATGTTATTTAATGGCTATTATTTTCCACATTGTATTATGGAATACAGTATTCCACACAGACACAGTGTTCTATGCAAAATACAAAATAAATATTAAAATAGAAATATAAAATATTTGTTCTTAAAAATATAAAATAAAATATCATATTTTAAGTATAATTACAGTAATATAAAATATATATTTAGTATATTTTCTTATTATAAAATTTGACATTTTATGTAAATAATAAATAATTGAGTATGGTAAATATATATATATATATATATATATATATATACACACACACACACATATATATATATATATATATATATATATATATAATGTATGTTATGTAATTATTATATATATATATTTTTTATATATTTATATATTATATATATATATATATATATATTTTTTTTTTTGTTTGTTTGTTTGTTTTGTTTTGTTTTGAAAATACACACACATATAAACCATATTAGCTATATATATATATATATATATATACACACACACACACACACATAACATCTTTAACATTATTTTACTTAACACAAGGACATTGTGAGGACTTTTTGACACTGTTTCAGGATTATTTTCCCGGACTTTTAGGACACAGCTGTATCTCATACTGACCAGAACAATGTGAATCCCCCTGGATCCGGGCTTATTTCCTTTTCTCTCCACACCAAGACTGCTCCTTTTTCCTTTTCAAAGCCGGGACCTCCCCTCACACCTCCCTCCTCTCTCTCCCCTCCTGTCCGCTCCTCACGTTATACTGCAGCCAATTCCTGAAATTCCAGCCTTCCTTGCGCGCTTCCAGTCACTCAGGCAGATTTTACCCCCAAAACACTTCATTTTCCCTACCGTTCCTTCAGACAGGTAAGAATTTTATTTATGTACATATTTCTTAGGGGCACTTGTTTGAACAGTTCTTTAAAAATCTAAACCTTCATGTAAAGTACAAGAACTTGTACAACTGTAACTTTACAGATCTTCTTCTCCTCACATAACGATATTTCAGAATAGCTGCGAAACGAGCTCATTCAAACGGTTATTCTGACACATGATGACGAAATGTGATGTAACAATGGAATATTTGGAATTGTTGGAATTTTCCCCCGAATTCCCGCGTTCTTTTTTTCGGCTCCACCGGAGCGACTTCCTGCGTAACGGCCGGAAACTTTCTGAGGAACTTTAATCGCGTCATAGTCGTGTGTCGAGTCTCAGTTCGTTAATTATTGCGCAAATTAACGCGAATTAGAAACATAAACTTTAGATTGAGCCTGTAAACAGTAACGAATGTCTGCAGCTGTTTTACTTCATATGAAAGAATTTAATACGTTTGGAAAATGTATATAATATCAAAATTATAATGACATAATATCAAATTATAATGACGCAATAAAAAATATTGTTATTATTATGGTGGATTATCTTGTCTGTTTTTTTTTTTTAAATAAAACTAAATATAAATATTTTGTTTTATGCAAAATAAAAATATTGTTGATTTTTTAAATCCATAATAGCAATTAATATTAAATATTACTGTTATTTATTTCAATATTGCACACTATTTTCTTATTTTAATATGTAGGTTTTCACTTCACATGCTTTGAGTTTTACAGACTATTTGTTTATTTGTTTGTTTGTTTACACTACCAGTCAAAGGTTATCACACACTCTTTTATTATTATTATGACTATTTTTTACATGCTTGAATAATAGTAAAGTGATGAAAACTACGAAATAACACAAATGTAAGTATGGTAATGATGTAGTGCTCAAAACATGACGTGACACAAATGGAAACTATATGTATATTTAATACCTAGACATGCATCTGCTAACTTCATGAAGTTTTTCATGGGATGCTTTTACACACTACTGAAAGCGTTCACAGTTAATGTTGTTTTTTCTTTACTAAAATGTTGGTTTTGTCAAGAAATTTAGTAATGTTAAATAATTTAAGCAGGAGTCTTAAAAGTTCTAATACCATTTATTTGTTGACTTGTGTCATAGTTGGTTAAATTTCTATTGTGCTGAATGGAAATGACAACAAATTTTGCATTTCCATTTGCTTCAATAACCAAACAAAAAATGAAAATTAGTAGCAAAAGATACTGCTAATAATTTCACAAAGAATTATGGCAGGTAACACATTGGAAATCGAAAAAATGAAATATTTTCTTGTAAAACATCCTGTAATCGTCTTTATTTATGGCTTGAAAAGCTATTTTTTACAGTCTATTGTTACTAACTGTGTAAACATGCCATTGCAGTCTGTGCAAAAGGGTTAATTAGTTGACAAACTAATGATCCAAAGTCAGTGAAAAGAGATTAAAATGGCAACTTGAAGCACAGCGGTTCACTGTGTGTCGTCTGGCCTCATGGGTAAATATTTCGAGTGTTGGGGTGAGGAGTCAGTGCCCTGCATGTTCTGTGTCCCGGGGGACGGAATATTCTACTGGAACAACAGGTGGAATGGGGCCGGTGCCCACCTGCTCGGGGTCTTTCTGCGGCGTGGGAGGAAGGGAGAGAGGGGGAAGGAATATTGTGTTATTTTAATAAAAAGCATCAGGGAAACATTATTAAATGCAGCATGTGTGTGAGGGTTTCATTAGAGCTCTGTAAAGTGGCATTTAGTTGAAGCGTCTTCATACTTGGGCTCAGTTCAGTTCAGTTTGTTGCCTTTTTCCGTTTATTCTTTACCTTGATCATGCAGTAACACAAATGTTTTACCTTGTAAAGAAGAAAATGTGGGTAATTCTGAGTGCAAACACACACACTGATGCTAAGTTTATTGTGGAAGCTTGTTTCCGGGATAAAAATTAATTATTATTATTATTATTATTTTAATTCTGATTTTATATCTCACAATTTTGACTTTTTTTCATAATATTCAGAGAAAAAAGTCAGAATTGTGAGATACAAACTCAGAATTATGAGGTACATACCCAAAATGAGATATAAATGCAGAATTACAAAATAAAAAAAACCTAAGAATTACAAGATATAAACCCAGAATTACAAAATAAACTCAGAGTTGTTAGATAGAAACTCAGAATTACGAGATATAAACCCAAAATTACGAGATCTAAACTCAGAATTGTGAGATGTAAACTCAGAATTAAGATATAAACTCTGAATTTCGCAAAATAAACCCAAAATTATGATATGCACTCAGAGTTGCAAGAATTAAGAAACAAACTAAAAATGACGACATATAAGGTTAAAATTGTGAGATATAAATTCAGAATTGCAAGATATAAACTCGCAACAAACTCAGAATTACGAAGTGTAAACTCAGAATTACGAGATATGAACCCAAAATTACGATATAAGATCAGAATTTCGCGACAAACTCAGAATTATGAGATATGAACCCCAAATTACAATTTAAACTCAGAATTTCACAACATAAGCTCAGAATTGCAAAATAAACTCAGAACTGCAAGATATAAACTTAGAATTTTGCAACATAAACTCGCAACATAAGAATTACTATATTTAAACCCCAAATTATGAGATATAAACTCAGAATTGCAAAATAAACTAAAATTTCACAACAAACTCAGAATTATGAGATATAAACCCAGCATTACAAGATATAAACTCATAATTGCAAGGATTAAGAATTAAGAAACAAACCCAAAATTACAGTATATAAACTCAGAATTACAAAATATAAACTCAGAACTGTAAAATTATCTCAGAACTGCAAGATATAAACTTAGAATTATTATATTTAAACCCAAAATTATGAGACATAAACTCGGAATTGAGAAATAAATTTAGAATTGTGGGATATAAACTTAGAATTGTGAGATAACATAAAACTCAGAATTCGCAACATAAACTCAGAATTAGGTGGTGTAACCTCAGAATTTTGAGATATAACCCCAAAATGACAAGATATAAACTCATAATTACTCAAATTGTGAAAAATAAACTTTGATTGTGAGATAAGACACGGTTGCAAAATAGCAAAATAAACTCAGAATTACGAGATATAAATCCAAAATTACGATATAAACTCATAATTACTCATAATTACTCAAACTGTGAAAAAGAAACTCATGATTGCAAGATCATGCAGTGATTGTGAGATAAAGTTAGTTGTCATCCTCAGAAATTTCTCACAAATCCGAGTTTTTACATCTGCCCAAAAAAAGTTATTTTTTGTTTCAGATTTTTTCCCCCACTTTTTGATATAGACCATCTTTAAAAAACAAAAACAAAAAAAAACAAACAAAAAAAATTCTCAGATAAAGCAAATGCGGAATGTTTGCTTGTGGGATGTTGCCCTGGAATGTTCTAGATTCATTCTGACATTGTCATGTGTCTGACTAAAATCACTGTGTCTTATTCAAAAACAAACACACACAGCAGGCCGTCTGCACAAGCGTGTACATGTGTGTGTTTTTAAGTGTGTAAAAATCTGCTTTCGTGCGTATATTGTGTTACTGAGATTAGGAATTGTGCCTGAGTTAAACACACACAGCAGCTTTTCAAAGTTAATCCTGGATTTCAACAGCCCATATACAACACAAACATATGAAAGAGACTTTTTATAATGTGTGTATTATGTACACAGAGCTAACGGATAAGAAAGCCAACAAGAAGTACCACGTTACTACCTTTTTTTTTTTGACATGGAATCAAACTACTTAATTACATGTATATTTTATTATGTATTTATGTATTTTTAAATATATGGATACTTATTAGAAAATAAGAAATTTAACATGTTGAAATAATTTATATTCCAGAAACATAGTATTGCTTTGGTAAATGTCCATACAAACATAGCATTACCATAACTTATGTTACATTTTTTAAGAAAAATGCTTTTGCAGTACTATGGTACAGCAATGATAGCACTTTAATATATACCATGGTGCTCCAAGGTATTTCCAAGAATACTGTGGTACTACCACAGTACATGACTGAAAAACTATGGTAACACCGTTGTATTTTTGTTTAGTGCAGTAAATCTGTAACATACCTGCATTTTAACCATCAAAATAATGTTGTATTTTTTCACTGCTGCCACATTTAACCTTAAAGGCAGTTGTGTTGTTTTAGTGCTATTATCACGTTAACACAGCGTTATTAGAGACGCTCTTAACAAGACACACGCTGTGTGTCAGGAACTCTTGATCAGAGCCGACCGGCCCCTCCGGCTACAACATTGCTGTTAAACAATATGAGGTTTAAATTAATGTACGGCCCGTAGCTAATATCCTCTATGTATGTGTGTATGTGTGTATGTGTGTGTAGGTTCACAGCAACTCTCAGCTTTACATTCCAGCTCTGATTAAAGTGGATTTTGTTGTGTGTCTGTGTGTGTTTATGTTTGTTTATATTGCTGTGTGTGTGTTTATTCTATATGTGCGTTACACACACACATGTGAGTGTACAAACTAGAGGTTTTATATAGTCATTTACTCATCCTTGTGTTTTAATAAAACCTGAATGACGTTCTTTTTTTCTGTGGAACACAAAGATGTTTTAAAGAACATTGGGAACCAAACAACTTTGGACCCCACTGACTTTCATTCTTTTGTTTTTCACAGAAGAAAGACAATCATACAGGTTTGAACCAACATGAGAATGAGTAACTCATGTCATCACTTTAATTTTTGGATGAACCGTTTCTTTAATTTTCCCCAAAACCTTTACTTATGTATGCATATGTAAACAAATAATAAAATAAAGCAATAACCCAAGGTGTCTTTGATTTTAGCAGAGTTAAGGGGTTTTCTTTTATTTCGGATGCGATTAATCACAATAAATTCTTGCCCATCACTAATTATAGAGTGTGTATATATATATATTAAAAAAGTAAATATTACATGAAATCTTAAACGTAATTCACACAAATAAAATTAAAGTTTTAAAAATAAAATTTTAAGTCAAAATAATAACATTTCTAAAACTGAAATAAAAAAAAAACTTATTTAAAATATTTTTTAGAAAAAAATAATAAAAATGTCAAAAGTATAACAAAATTATTAAAACTGAAAAAAGAAAAAACGAACATCTGATTACACACACAGGCACACACACACACACAATGTATAAATTATCAATCAATGGTATTATAATTATTTAATATAATGGACTACACAAGTGATACTAAAAACTTCTATGAAACTGAAAATGTGCAAATAAAAGCGAATTCAAGATATTAATAAATACTGTAATAGCTTTTAGCACACAAGGGATTTGTTGTGGTTTTTTAAGGTGCTCCTTGTTCATACATGCATACATACATACATACATATCTGACATGAGAACAGAGAAAACATTTAAATAAAATAAAAACTTATTATAAATAAATAATAATGTGTATGAATCTGGAACAGAAGATTTATGTACAGATTTGTGCATTATTTACTCTATATATAGCTGTATAAATAAGAGATGTGCATGTGTATTTACATAATACTACTACAAAATATAGTATAGTATAATAGTATATAAATAATACTAAAACAATACTGACTTTTACTCCATTTTGGCTTTACATATGCCAGCCCACAGTGACATCTGAACCAGAGAAAAAAATGTTGTAATTATGGTCAAGTTTGCTGTTGTTTTTGTCTTTCTTTCTTTTATTTATTTATTTAGTAGTTAGTATGTATAGTTTTTTTGTAATTTTGTATTTTTTTTTAGTTAGCATTTTGTTGCATGTTATAAAAGCAATCAGTGACTCACAAAAAGTGTGTAAACGTGTGAAATTGTGCTATATTTAGTTTTTAGACATTACTTTTGTTCAGAAACTGGGCGTTTGGTTTGATCTGAGAGTGTTGTACAGGAAGTTGAGCTCAGAGGAAAACGGGCTGATTGAGTCAGACGTGAACGTGACGCACTGTTGCTCAGCGGCTCTGATCTTCCTGTACACGCTCACAAACACCACATATATTTGTGTGTAATACTAATAATTTACATTGATCTCTCCTCATGCTGCATTCTTATAAACTCTCAAATTCTGAATAGCAATGCATGTGTGCTTTGTTTTGAGGGACTCCTGATCAGGTCAGTTTGAGACGGACCTCTTAAAATAGCCCCGTCTGGCTGCAGGCCGCTTCTCATTGCGGTTACGTGTCTGCAGACGCGTTGTCAGTCTGCATCTCCTCCTAATGTGATGTCGGAACCAAGGCGCTTTTTCCAAGTAGGATTATGGAGTCTGGGGAGTGTTCTGATGACCAGGGGTCGTCTCATTCACGTCGTGATGATACCCGTCTGGAACTCTGCCGACAACATCGCTGTGCTACAACTCAATATAGCAATAGCAGTGGCTAGTCTGGATGACGTAATAGCAAAGAGTGTTTTTTCCATTGAATGATCCGAGATGGTATTAAAAGAATAGTTCACTCACACATGCCAATTTGCTGAAAATCTATTCACCCTCAGCTCATCCAAGATGTAGACTTTGTTCTTCATCAGATTTGGAGAAATTTGGCATTACATCACTTGCTCGTCAATGGATGTGAATGGGTGCCATCAGAATGAGAGTCCAAACAGCTGATAAAAACATGACAAGTAATCCACACCACTCTAGTCCTTCCATCATGTCTTGAAGTGAAAAGCTACACAAGACCTCCATCCATAAAATTGCTTTCTCAAGTGAAGTCATCTCGTTTGAATCAGGAGAGAAATCTGCACAGATCAAACTCTGTTTACAAGCCAAAATTGATGGATCAGTGATCTCCACATAAAATAACTGATTGTGCAGAACAAACCATAAGTTGTAGAGACTTGAAACTTGGAGGGATGGTAGTACTCAAACCGCCTACTACGTCACCAAGGCTCACCCCAGTTGGCCTGACGGGGACGTTACAGTAATTAAAAGTATGCATGCCTCAGATTTGATTGTGAGCCTGGCTAAATTTTTGGGTACTTTGGATTTTTGGCAAAACCTACTTTTGCCTGATCGGAATCAAACCAGTGCTGAAAGATTCCCTGGAGAGCGAATATCAATAATTATTAAAAAACGCTGAACTTTTGACTCACGGTCGCAAAGGTACACCAAAGCGTTCGGTGACGGATCAGCGATCTCTGCATAAAACTGATCGTGCAGACCAAACCATAAGTCATAGAGACTTGAAACTTGGAGGGATGGTAGTACTCACACCAGCAACAATGTGACCAAGGCTTGCCCCAGTTGGCCTGACAGGGGGCGCTACAGCGATTAAAACTATGTATGCCTCAGATTCGATCGTGAGCCGGGTGAATTTTTCGGGTATTTTGGATTTTTAGCAAAACCTGCTTTTGCAAACTAGTCCTAGTTTTTTTTGACTCGCCGTCGCGAGGGACAGAGCCACTTTTTGTAAAATCCCTATAACTCCTGAATGGAATGAAATATCGCAATCATTTGTCCTATTAACATGAAAATCGCTGTGTACTCACTGTGTCTTGGTCCAAAGTGCCACAAGTGTCTATAAGGACATTTGCGTATCTCAAAAAAAACATGGCTGCCATTGGCTGATTAAGTTTGAGCACCTATTAGACATGTTTAACAGAGACTGATCGGAACGAACTTGGTGGGTCTGTTAGACTCACAGCCACAAACATCCGTGAGAAATTGGAAAGAAATCAGCCACTGGGGGGCGATATCACATTTTTCAAGGGCGTAAACGATTGCACATTGTGCGTTTTTTCACACATACACATGATATTCATGTCATATGATACAACTCCTCATTCCAGACAACTTTGCCTCTAGAATCATTGCTGTCAATCAAATCGTTTTTTCAATGATTGTGAAGATGTAAAAAACCTACTTTTGCGAACTAGTCCTAGGTTTTTTACTTAATCTGGAAAAAAACACTGCAGTACAATTCTCTGGACTCTCTAGGTCAATAATTATCATTAAAAAAAAAAATGTTGAAATTTACCCTTTGGGAAGCTCTAATGGGGTCATTTAGAAGTTGGGCCTGTCCGAATTTACCCAAAATCCTAAAGGAAAAAGTTCATGAAACCTGGTGAGCACATGCAACAGGTGATACTAAACAAGCATGCAAAGTTTTAAGGAGATCAGACCACAGCTTGCGCTGTAACAGACATAAATGTTACAAAACATAGTATTTCTACAGGAAATTACCTGTATTTCCAAAAAAAAAAAAAAAAAGGCTTCCTACATAATATTGTTTTTCATATGTGCTTAAATGCTTGAACCCCGGTAATCACTGCTTGCAGTTATAATTTTATTATATTTGCACATCGTTGGTGCCATTTAACCCAATGCAACTCTAAATAATCTTACTCTCTTCCATAGGATTGAGCACTTGCCCCATCTCAGACCTGGAAACCCCCGTCATTTACCCGCTACGGCCGTTTCCAGAGCCTCAACCGGCCCATCTGTATCCGCTAGGACGTTTTGCTCTCTCCCACCACCACCCTGTCGTCCGAGTGGGTATCAGCGTCCTCTCCGGGGGGGGGCGCTAGCGAGGAGCTGAGCGAGGGATTGGACAAGCCTCTGGAGAACGATGCGGAGGGCGTGTGGAGTCCAGACATCGAGCAGAGCTTTCAGGAGGCGCTGGCTATCTATCCGCCCTGCGGCCGACGCAAGATCATTCTCTCCGATGAGGGCAAGATGTACGGTATGCCTCTTCCCTTCTGCCTCTATGCATTTGCTTTTGCAGCACACAACAGTATACAACAGTTCGTTCTGGTTGTCGAATCTGATTGGCTGAGAGGAGTGTGATATTGTAGTGATAACAGAACTCCAACTGTTTCACCGTTTATATCACTCCACTTGTGGTTTTTCTCACAGCGAGTGTCATGGCGAACACCTAAATTCAGTATAATTTTATAAACAATAGTGTTTTTGTGTCACGGAATGCAGTTTGAAATGTGTTTTAGATGAGAATGTACTTGTTTAGACTTCAAGTACGCAGTTTGTTAATAAACGTCGATTTTAAAAATTGCTTTGATGTTTTCGGAGATGTGAGCTCCAGGGCGTCAGCGGCTATTCAGCGCTCAAAATCTCATCACATTATTTTATTATGTAACATCAATGCTGTATTTCAGAGTGCTGTTTTTGTATATATGTATGAACAGTAAGATGTTTTAAGTTTTTTTTAAAAGTCTCTTCTGCTCACCAAGTCTGCATTTATTTGATCCAAAGTACAGCAAAACAGTAAAATATTTTTACTATTTAAATGAACTGTTTTCTATTTGAATATATTTTAAAATGTAATTTATTCCTGTGATCAAATCTAAATTTTCAGCATCATTACTCCAGTCTTCAGTGTCACTTGATCCTTCAGAAATCATACTAATATGCTGATTCGCTGCTCAATAAACATTTTTTATTATCATTATCAATATATAAAACAGTTGAGTTAATTTTTTTAGGATTCTTTGATGAACAGAAAGATCCAAAGATCAGCATTTATCTGAAATAAAAAGCTTTTGTAACATTATACACTATACCACTTAAAAGCTTGGAGTCAGCATTTTTTTAAATTATAGAAATTAATACTTTTAATTAGCAAGGATGCTTTAAATTGTCATTTAAAGACATTTAAAGATTTCGATTTCAAATAAATGCTGTTCTTCTGAACTTTCTGTTCATCAAAGAAACCTGAAAAGAAACATAATCATGTGACTGGAGTAATGATTCCAAAAAAAAATTTAGCTTTGAAATCACAGGAATAAATTACATTTTAAAATATATTCCGATAGAAAACAATTATTACTGTTTTACTATACTTTGGATCAAATAAATGCTGGCTTGGTGATACATTAAAAATCTTGCATATACACGGACAGTCAGTCAAACTCTGAGGGAATCTATTGAATAGTTTCAACAATATTTCAATATTCAACATTTTTGCGAACCAAATACAAGCCACACAATTTGGTCGAACGATTGTCTTTTCGAAATACAACTGAAACAGCAGTTCTTAATGCAAACAATGCCTTTTGTTGCATTGATTATGATTTATTTTGCAACTTGTTTATTCCTCACTATAAATAGCCCAGCCAATCTGTGTTTTTACTATAAAAGTCCGTCTGTCTGATTCAGACCTGTTGATGTTAAGAAACGACCTGATGATGGACCGAACGCTGGATGAGAAGGAAAGCGAGAGGATGTGCGTGTCTGTCATCTTCCTATCAGCTGTGAAACTTTATAAAGCTTCATAAAGCCGTGTCAATATCACAGCAGAGGGTTAAGGCAGGTGGCGAGGGAGGGTCGCAGGGGGCAGAAGGGGGCATCTGGGGTGGATCTGTCGGCCCCGAGGGTTGGGGCCGGTAGTTTGGGAGCGGCAAAGCGCGTCCGGAATGGCACGCCATGGGCGTTCGGAGCCCCGAGTTCAAGGCAGAGAGGGTGTAACCCGACACGAGAATGGACGTTTACCCTTTGAGCATGTGCGACAGAGAGGGACAAATAAACACAAAGGGGGGGTGACGGAGCGGTGCGGTTTGCACCTGTTTTTGCGGCCCCCACTCGCGACCCAGAAGAGCCGCTCTGCTAGCCGTTGAGTTAGAGTGTGTGTGTGTGTGTGTGTGTTGCCTTTCAGTTCACCTCCAGCTGCCTCTCCTCAAGCACACAGACACGACTGCATTTACAGCACATGAGGAGAGAGGGAGAGAGGGAGAGAGAGAGTAAGAGAGAGAGAGAGAGAGAGAGAGAGAGAGAGGAGGCCTCCCCTCCTGATGGTGTTAACACTGGGATTACACTGAGCTCAGTATCAGCCACTATCAGCTCTGACAAATCACTCATCACACTTATCCATCAATACTCATCACCTCTCTCAACTGGTCAAGCTGTTGAAGAAACAGATCGCAATCTAAATTTGAAATTTAAATTTAAATAGCTATTGTATGACTTAAGAGGATATGAGCCTACCTCATATTCACTGCTTAGATGGTTTCATTTCATTTTAATTTTTATTATTATTATTATTACTACATACTACATTTCCAATGTGTATTTATAGTTATATTTTTATATATATAATGATTTTTATTGTGCATTCCAATTAATCTCAATTAAACTGCAGTTATTTTGGTATAAAGAAAAATTTAAATTTTTTAAAAAAATTTAAAAAATGTAGTTACCTGTATCTATATATATATATATATATATATATACAGATAACTTTTTTTAATTTTTGAAAAATCATGTTTTTATTGTTATATATATATATATTTATATAAAGTTATATAAAAAATTTAATATAGTATATCATTATTATATTTAGATAAAGTTATATAAAAAATTTAATATAGTATATCATTATTATATTTAGAAATATGCATGTATAAATTTTATTTGTTTTAAACTAGTACTTTTTAATATACTATATAATTATTATATTTATAAATTCATATTTATGTGTGTGTGTGTATAGTATATATATATATATATATATATATGTAATTTTTAGTATACTATGTAATTATATATATATATATATATATATATATATATATATATATATATATATAAATGTATATGTATAAGGAAATTTCATGAACTTTCAATTAATTAATAGTTAATAAACTGATTAAATTCATTTGCATTTTTACTACTAATTTCTTAAAATGAATATACTCTATAATTATTTTATTATTTTAAAAGCTACATAAATATTTTTTATACCACAAAGCCGGCTTTTTTTAT
This sequence comes from Labeo rohita, assembly GCF_022985175.1. NCBI lineage: Eukaryota > Metazoa > Chordata > Actinopteri > Cypriniformes > Cyprinidae > Labeo > Labeo rohita. The sequence goes on from NC_066893.1 coordinate 26,229,783, forward strand.
TTTTAAGTTTGATATTTTTCTTATATATTACGTTTATGTTTTTTTTTTTTTTTTTTTTTTGCCTTGCATTACTATAAAATGTGCTTGTATGTGGGCAAATGGTAGTTTGTTGTTAATTTTAGTAATTTAATTTATTAATTCTACTAAAAAAAAACAACTTTTTAATAGACAAAAATGTTTTAAAATGTAGTTAAATAAAATGATAAATTAAGAAATCATTTTTAATTGAAAAACAAACATGGGCATATTCAAAACTATTTATTTAATTAGTGTTTTAAAATAGTATTAGTATTTTAATGGAGATGAAAGATTCTTCAAGAATCTTTCAATGAAAGAAAGATGTACAGTTTTGAAAAGACCACATTTTTACAGGTGAATCATTAATGACAAGCACATGAATATTTAATGAGGTGAGCACTGATGCAGTTTTTGATTGGTTGTCTGTTGCTAAACATTTTGTTGTTACATTCAAGCACCATATAGTTTCAAAATTACAAGTCTAACACACTGCTGGTTTAAGATATTGCTCTCGGATTTCATCAAAATATTCATTTGTGTCGAAGGTCTTATGGGTTTGGAACGACATGAGGGTGAGTAATTAATGACAGCATTTTCATTTTTGGGTGAAATATCCATTTAAGTACGTATAGTGCAAAAAGCATGAAAGTTTCCAGATTCAAAGGCTGTAAAAAGTTAGTCCTTGTACTTTGGCCAACTAGCTAAAGGTACGTTTTTGTGCTTCTTTCTGCTTTTGCTGTGTTCCTGAGGTCAGCTTTATAAAGTCTTGAGCTCAGAGAAACCTCAGCCCAACAGTGTCTGGCGAAAATCAGATAGAGCTTCATTCATGGCTGCATTTGACCTTGGCAATTTCAGACAATCACGCAAATAGCGACGATCTACAGTGCTGAGCGCTTAAAGAATGATGAGAATTCCCACAATGCACTCGTGACCCTTTTCCAGAGGTTCCACCAGCATCTTCTACTGGTATTTGTGGCATGTTTGTGTGGCCGTTACGTGTGTGAGTTATTATCCAGCTAAGCGCACCAGCGTCGCTTAGATTGTTTGGTTTTTGGTGCGCAGGGCGAAAATTCAGCAGGCTTTGCCAAAGAAAACATTTCTTGGCTTCGGCCGTCACTGTACCGTAATGCATTCACTCTCCCGACCCGTAAAATTACACACAGCCGCTGAAAGGAAATACATTTGCCATGGTTTAATGGCTCCCAAGCATCCCGTCGCAAGATAAGTACCCACATAATGGAGCGCTTCTCCACCTGTTCAGAAGTTGTTGAAAAAATCAGGACTTGTCGTTAAATGCACATTTTATGGGATGGATGCTGAAGAATGAGAAACCCCAGCTGTGTGGGGATGAGAAATCACATTTCGGGCTGTACGACAGCAACATTTTTGTGTTTTTACTTTCAAGTTGTGGGTCTGTGACAAGGCTAAGTCAACTTTTGAATGAGTTTCATTTGTAAGGCTGAAAATGTACATAAGTCTCACCACTTTTCTGTTCACCAAGGCTGCATTTATTTGATCACAAATACAGTAAAATCTGTAAAATTGTGAAATATTCTTACAATTCAAAAGAACTGTTTTGTTTTTGAATATGTTGTAAAATGTAATTTATGTCTGTGATCAAAGCTGAATTTTCAGCATCATTACTCCAGTTTGTCACATGATCCTTCAGTTCTAATATGCTGATTTGCTGCTCAAGAAACATTTATTATTATTAATGTTGAAAACAGTTATGTTGCTTCATATTTTTGTGGAAACTGTAATACATCTTATTTTTTAGGCTCATTTAATTAATAAAAATTCAAAACAACAGCATTTATTTGAAATAGAAATCCTTTGTAATGTCTTTACTGTCACTTTTGATCAATTTACTGCATCTTTGCTGAAAATAAATATTGATTTCTTCCCCAAACTTTTGAATATTAGTGTACATTATGGCAATTTATAGTGATTTAAATAAACGTCTAATATGATTTAAATAAAAATGACATTTCTAATGGTTTATAAAAAATATATAAGTGAAAAACTGAAATCGAATAAATATGCAAACTAATAATAAATAAATAAATAAATAAATAAACAAATAAATAAATAAATAAAACTATAATATATTAGGATATATATATATTGGGAATGGGGGAAATGCTGAACACTCATGAAAATATTATAAATTTAAGAAGTACAAAAAATGGTACCATTTAATTAAAAAAAAATAATGATAAAAACTATAATATAGTAATGGTTAGGGTTGCTTAACGATTAATCGCAATGAATCACTTCCAAAATAAAAGTTTTTATTTCATAATATATATATATATATATATATATATATATATATATATATATAACCAATTACATGAATATAAATATATACATGTAAATATTTTCAAAATATATACTGTATTTGTGTGTGTGTGTATTTATATATACATAATAAATATACACAGTGTACACACCTATATTATGTAAACTAACTTTATTTTGGATGCGATTAATCGCAATTAATCGTTTAATAGCACTAGTAGTGAGAATGAGGAAAATGCTGAACAGTAATGAAAATTAATATAAATTTTAAAAGTGCAAAAAAAAAAACAGTACCATTTAATTTAAAATAATAATAATAAAAAAAAAAAAAAAAAAAAAAAAAAAACATTTGTTTGTAGGATTCACCCACACATTAGTATCCATTATCTACAGAATTTGGTAATAAAATATTTTTGTTCAGTTTTGTGTATAAAATGTTTTACAGGTTTTCTCGATTGCTAAAACACTATAACCAGTTTTTTGAACTAAAATTTCAAAACCATAATGCCATTTTTCAAAAAGCACACCCATTTCCCTGAACTATAAACACTATTCCCCTGCTTTAACACATGAGTCAGATTTGGTGAACTGTTACTGCAAAACTCTACACACAAATCCCTACATTTCTCAGTGCTTACACCATGTGATCATTTAGAAAGCACTAGCATTCAATATTGTTCACTCGAGTCTGCAAAGTTTGAGCTCAGTTAGCACACAATTACCCAAGTGGAAACACTAGGAGTCAAAATCTATCACACACCAATCAGAACCTTCGATGGAGATAAAAGTGCCAAAGTCAGCTTAGTTTGGTGCATTTCTCAGATCAGAAATGAAATTCTCAAAACTACTTGTTCAACCTCCACATCATCTAGTCACTTGTGCACATTGTGCAATTTTTTTTAACAAGTTGCGTTTGCTTTGGTATATTCATGCAGCTGATTATGCAACTGATTTGTCTGCGGTTTTCTTACATTATCAGTTCCTATTGTCATGTTGCTATAGTCTTTCCCCTCAAAACATCAAGTCATTAGCTCATTGTATATGTCTTTGCAGTAAATGCTACATTTTTGATCTAGCTGTCAAGCATATTCTACACATTTCTATTAGACTTTTTGTAAATTTGCCATGAATCGTTCAAGTGAATACTGACTTTCACTAATGTAGAGACTACAGATCAACCGATGATAAAGCAGTTCTCTGTAATAGCTCAAAGGTACATCTCAACATCTCATGAACCTTCAGTTGGGAAGCATATATAGACAGAGGACAACACAAGAGTTACAAATTCTGGACTTTCTAATTTATATTTCGGCCTTTGCCCATATTTCTCTTTTCTATTTCACAATGACTTTGTAATGTATTTATATTTTATTTCATTTTTTTATGTTGATTTTTTTTTTTGTCAGACCACTAGTAAAAGTGTAACTGTGTATCCTATCTGGTCTTTTTCAATCAATATCCCGCATACAGTAATATGCAATTTCGAAGACAAAGAATAGGAGGTGAAAGAGGAAGAGGAGGAGAAGAAGGAGGAGGACGACGACAACAACATGGAAGAGAAATAGGAAGGGCAAGGGCAAGAAAACAAGCAGTCTTCTATATTTTAGCTGATGCGTGCCAGGGTTATAACCAATTAGAGTGTGATGTTGAGGAGGTTGTTTGGCCTGTCCCAGACCAAGGACAGGATGCTGGGGTAGAATAATTATTTTTGTCGTTGTTTGCTGTTTTGTGCTGTACTCTACAGTACAATAAATTAAGGATTAAAACACTTGCAAATGCATACATTTGTTGTATTCATCATTTTTTTTTTCCAAGCAACAGTTATTACCAGTTTTCGTAGTATTGTTTTGAATTGATCTCATCAGTGTGTAAAACTGTGTTGTAGTGTGTGTGTTTTTGAGGGTTTGTGTGTCATGTCTAAGAGAAAAGTTTGTTTTTTTCAGCAAGATTGAGTTGTTTTGAGTGGAGAGCTTCATTTTGACCTGAATATAGTAAGTTCGGAGAATTGAGTTAGAAGTTACGGATTTGTGTTTAGAGTTTTCGCAAAAGCGAGGCATAATTTCAAGAAATGTGTTTAAGCAATTGAGAAAAACTGTAACATATGGAACACATTTTTTACACATTTTCTTTTTTTTTATTATTATTTTATTTTAAAATATGACTTGGCCATTTGTTTGTAAGATTCACTCACATAATCTGCAGAAAAATCTGTTTTGTGTATTAAATATCTTAACATTTTGCAGTTCAATCAAATAACGGATCAAATAATTTTCAAGAAGGAAATTCATTGTTAGTGTTTTTTCAGGTTCAACTGCATTGCACTATTTTCCATGCAGTTTATAATGTACATTTTGGCGAATGTAGTTGGCTTTTCTGTGCCTCACAACATCTTTCCACCTTATTTACACATTTATATACTTATTTATATACGTACATTTGGCTAAATTTTAAAAGATGGACACAGAAAATTGACACGCTGTGTGCTGTAAACAGATTATATACTGCAGAAAAAGCTATTTCAGATACCCAGGAGTCAATGGGTGTATTGAGACGTACTGATGCAGACGTTCATTAGCTTCCTCATGTCAAACAGATGGAAAAAGCCACCCGTCCCTCACATAGGCTTGATTTTTCACAGGCCTGTTAGAGGTTCGTTTATGTCTGAGGTCTCTAATGAGTCAGTGTGTTTTGCTCATTCTCTCTCTTTGTTTTGCTGAGGTCACAGTGGGGTCGCGGCCCCTCAGAGGTCACAGGACACACACGCCGGCCAACTCAGCTTTCACTCTGTGCGATTTGAGTCGGACACTTCAAGGAAGAATATGAGAGTTTCTACTTAGTCTTAAAGGTCTCACACGGCCGTCCGTCCGTCTGTCATCTTTTACTCACCCTCATGTCGTTCCAAAGTCATATTATGTTCCTGTTTGTTATACGAGCAGCTCTTTTCCATGTGGCTCAAGTGGGACCACAACATTCAGTCAAACTACAGAGGTCATGCTGTGTATGTGATTCACTAAAAAGAATCGGGTTAGGAGTTCATGCATCAGACTACACTGTAAAAAACAATTTGTTGAGTCAACTTAAAATAATTTGTAACCTGGCTGCCTTAAAATTTTAGCAAACACAATTATCTAAGTTGTTACTTAGTACAACTTAACATTTCAAGTTGAGTACGCTTATTTCAGTTGACTGAACTTAAAATTTTAAGGCAGCAGGGTAACAAATTATTTTAAGCTGACTTAACAAATTGTGTTTTTCATTTTTTTACAGTGTAGACTGGTTGTGCTGAATGTTTTTGATTCGCTAAAAAGAACCAGCTTACAAAAATAATTTAAGAGAATCAGACTGCACTCGTTGAGTTGTAGCCAATGTTTTTTGATTCACTATGAAAAAAAATGACTTATGCGAGTCATTAGTTAGTGAATCAAACTACAGTGGTCACACTGAATGTTTGATTCACTGAAAAGAGCTTTGTTAAAATAAACAGTTGTTCATGAATCAGACTACACTGGTCGTGTTGATTGTTTTTGATTCACTAAAAGAACCAGCTCATAAGAATCATTTAAGAGAATCAGACCAAACTCGTCGAGTTGTAGCCTATGCTTTTGATTCATTCATTCATTCAAAAATAAATAAATAAATAAATAAATAAGTCTTTAGTTTGTGAATCAAACTTTGTTTAATTTAATAAAAAGAATCAGGTCAAAAGAATCATCTGTTCATGAATCAGACAACACTGCTCCTGATTCATGAAAAGAACCAGCTCATGAGAATCATTTAAGAGAATCAGACTGCACTCGTCAAACTGTAGCCAATGTTTTTGATTCACTAAAAAAATGGCTTAAGAGAGTCATTAGTTAGTGAATCAAACTACAGAGGTCACACTGTATGTTTTATTCACTAAAAAAGAATCGGGTTAAAGAATAATTTGTTCATGAATGAGACTACACTGATCGTGCTGATTGTTTTTGATTCACATTGAAAAAAGAAAAAAAAAACTCATAAGAATCATTTAAGAAAATCGGACTGCACTTGTTGAGTTGTAGCCAGTGTTTCTGATTCACTAAGAAACGAACGACTCATGAGAATCATTAGTTAGTGAATCAAACTACAGAGGTCATACTGTATGTTTGATTTGCTAAAAAGAACCTGGTTAAAAGAGTTATATATTCATATATCAAACAACACTAATCATGTTGAATGGTTTTGATTCATGAAAAGAACCAACTCATAAGAATCATTTAAGAGAATCAGACCACACTCGTCGAGTCATAGCTTATGTTTTTGATTTACTAAAAATAAATGACTCATGAAAGTCATTAGTTAGTGAATCAGATTACAATGGTCACACTGTATGTTTGATTCACTAAAAAAAGACCAGGTTAAAAGAATCATCTGTTCATGAGTCAGACTACACTGCTCCTGATTCATGAAAAGAACCAGCTCATAAGAATCATTTAAGAGAATCAGACTGCACTCGTCAAATTGTAGCCAATGTTTTTGATTCACTAAAAAAATGGCTTAAGAGAGTCATTAGTTAGTGAATCAAACTACAGAGGTCACACTGTATGTTTTATTCACTAAAAAAAGAATCGGGTTAAAAGAGTAATTTGTTCATGAATGAGACTACACTGATCGTGCTGATTGTTTTTGATTCACATTAAAAAAAAAAAAAAAAAAAAACTCATAAGAATCATTTAAGAAAATCGGACTGCACTTGTTGAGTTGTAGCCAGTGTTTCTGATTCACTAAGAAACGAACGACTCATGAGAATCATTAGTTAGTGAATCAAACTACAGAGGTCATACTGTATGTTTGATTTGCTAAAAAGAACCTGGTTAAAAGAGTCATATATTCATAAATCAAACAACACTAATCATGTTGAATGGTTTTGATTCATGAAAAGAACCAACTCATAAGAATCATTTAAGAGAATCAGACCACACTCGTCGAGTCATAGCTTATGTTTTTGATTTACTAAAAATAAATGACTCATGAAAGTCATTAGTTAGTGAATCAGATTACAATGGTCACACTGTATGTTTGATTCACTAAAAAAAGACCAGGTTAAAAGAGTCATTTGTTCATGAGTCAGACTACACTGGTCGTGCTGACTGTTTTTGATTCACTAAGAAAACCAACTCATAAGAATCATTTAAGAGAATTGTTGTAGCCAGTGTGTTTGAATCACTAACATGAACCGACTCATGAGAGTCATTCAACTAAAAATCAAACTACAGAGTTCACAGTATTTGTTTGATTCACTAAAAAGAATCATGTTAAAAAAAGTCATTTGTTCATGAATCTGACCCCACTAATCATGCTCTATGTATTTGATTCATTAAAAAGAACCAGGTCATAATAATCATTTAGAACAGTGGTACTCAACTCAATAAATGAGGGAGACATACAAAATGTGCAGAGCAGTGGGCCCCGAGGACTGGAGTTGAGAATTAGGAGAATCAGACTGCACTCGTTGAGTCGTAGCTTAAGTTTTTGATTCACAAAAAAAAAAAAAAAAAAAAAAACATGATTCAAGAGAGTCATTAGTTAGTGAATCAAACTACAGAGGTCACACCCTAACTAAAAAACAACTCATGAGAGTCATTAATTAGTGAATCAGATTGCAATAGTCACACTGTATGTTTAATTTACTAAAAAGGAATCAGGTTAAAAGAGTCATTTGTTCATGCATCAGTCTACGCTGGTTGTGTTGATTGTTTTTGATTCACTAAAAAGAACCAACTCATAAGAATCATTTTAGAATCACTTTGCTGAGTTGTAGACAATGTTTTTGATTCACTAAAAAAAGTGACTTATGAGAGTCATTAGTTGTGAATCATACTATAGAGGTCACACCATATGTTTGATTTACTAAAAAGAATCAGGTTAAAAGAATCATTTTTTCATGAATCAGACACTGATCGTGTTGAATGTTTTTGATTCACTAAAAAGAACTATGCTCAAAAGAATCATTTAATAGAAACGGACAGTACTCACTGAGTTGTAGCCAATGTTTTTGATACATTAAAAAATAAAAATAACTCATAAGTCTTTAGTTTGTGAATCAAACTACTGTGGTCACACTATATGGTTTGATTCACAAAAAAAGTTTTATGTAATCAAATGCCTTTTTGTTTTGTTTTGCTTTTATTTTTATGTACATCCATTTGCAGAATGTCAGTTTTTCTGTGATTTTCTTCACTCTTCATGTTTGCTGCTCTCATTAAGATCCACAGCAGCACAGATATGTGTGTGCATACATGCAAACACAGTCTGCAGTGAAATCTCACTCTGACTACACATTCACCAACCCTAAATGTGCCCTTTGTTGACATGCATCCTGACCCTCAGGAGACCGTCTGTTGCACAGATGTGCCCTCTTTCTCTCTATCTGTCTCTCTCCCAGATGTCTGATAACCTGACAGCGCAGAATGAGGCAGTGAGTGTCATTTTCTCAGGAGAAACATCTAAGAAGCAGTAGACTTCACTGAAAGTCTCCATTTGCTCACTGTATAGTCTTGGAGAAACAATCGAGATATTAAATGCATATGATTTTTGATGTTGTTTCCCATAGGCCTGTCATGTAATGTGTGCAAGCCTTGTATTGTGTGTGTGTTAGTTGTTTATTGAGCAGACGCTGAAGGACTCACAGATCAGGAATGACTGGAATGTGAAGAGGAGGAGGAGGAGGAGGAAAAAGAGAGAGAGAGCGAGAGAGGTTGAGTGGGAGGTTATGGATTTATGAGGTCGTTTTGGGAGCCGCTGTACTTTTGCATGACACCAGCTTTGTTTCGGCCCCTTGTGGACCCTCAGGGTGGACACTGTGTGTGTGTGTGAGAGAGAGAGAGAGAGAGAGAGAGAGGGTTTCAGGTGACCCTGGCTCAGTTTTCACTTTTGTGGCGTTGATATGAATGACCCCTCTGTAGCTCCGCCCCATGAACACAATGACCCCTCACATGGGCCTAATACGTAACTCAACTCAACTCTGTTTTTGATTTTAGTGCGTTTTATTTTCTTGACCATAAAGCACAATAAACAAGCTATTTCAAGTGCGTAGGTTTGATTGGTGGGGACATAATGGCACACAACAGACATTTAATTATTTAATCAAAATAATTGCTAGGGACAATTTAGTATCGCTGGATATTGGAAGGGAGATGTCATAGCGTCCCTATTAAATTCTAGGCCCTTGAAAATCATAACAAGCAATGTCCGACTTTGGAAAGTTCTTATAGTTCTTTCCATAAATATGAAGAGGGAAAGCAACAGATTAATGAGTTAAAGGAGAAGTCCACTTCCAAAACAAAGATTCACTTATAATGTACTCACCCCCTTGTCATCCAAGATGTTCATGTCTTTCGAGTTTGTAGATTAATTCACTATATTTTAAATAGTTTGACCACCGCTGTTTATTTGGTGACAGTTCAATAGGAAATCCAGTCATCTTATGCAACTGAAGTGAATGTTACATTTAGCTATCAGTATTGTAATAAATGTTTGAGAAGTTTGTATTTGATTGTATTAGTATATACAGAGTGATAGTCAATGTAAAAAGAACAAATGTGAGAAACGGATGAACACAAAATAGCATGACAACATAAAGTTAAAGAGGGTAAACATTATTATTCAGCTTAACAGCAGATGTGTTTTAAACATTTAGACTACTTTTATTGCTAGGGACTATATTCTATGTCCTTGAGTTATTTTAACAAATGCAATGTACTAATAATGCATTTTTGCATTTGATGAAGTAAATATGAGTGTTGTTTGCTTGTTGCAGGTCATTGCCAGGTTGTTTTACATGTTGTTGCGATGGCTCTGTGTGGTTTAAGTGGATTGCTATGTGGTGGACTGTGATTAATGCTTTTTAGTACAAACCTATGCGGCTGCTGGAGTACTCTAGGTAGTTTTAGGGTGTTGCTATGTGTCATCATCATTGTATAAATTCACACATACACATGCATGCAGCCCACAGTGAGATCTCACACGATGCCTTTGAAAAGCTCTTGAAGCTAAAAACACGGCTGGCATCTCCATCAACTTTTATTGACTGACAAAAACACCTCTCGCAATCTCACATGGGTTTCCTCTTCTTAGAGCTTCAGAAGAGATCTCAAACATTTCATTTCATTCATTTAGAGCTGAAGTGACTCACTCGTGTGTTTTTATTTCTCCAAAGGAATTTTAGGAGAAATATCTGAGAGGAGAATGACTCGTGAAGAGCAACGTATGACCCTCTCATGCATCACAAGGTCATTTTCTTCATAAAACAACCACAAACAGGTGGTTTTCGTTGGGTAAGAGAGCATTTAGGGGTTCTGTACCAGTGTATACTAGTACTAGTAACCGGAGTCTGGCCGTATGAAAGAGCCGTGTGATTTATGGGAGGCGTAAAGGCAGATTCTATAAACATTGACACACAGACCAGCTGCTGCTCCTCTTTACACCAGGCCAGCGCCATCAGTCGTGTCGGTACCCTTTCGTTCTCTTCACCTTCTCATCCAACGTGACCCGTCTGTCAACAAAAGCATCACCTCAGAAAAGATGAACGCTCATGTATGGGCAGGTGGTATGATATTTGCATCACTGCGCCTGATCGAAAACCCTAAGAGATGAGATCTCACATCCTTGCTTTTTACAGTTACTAATGCAATTATTTTGAGCACAAGATCTTGTCGGATAAATTACCCAGTTGAAGACGTGTTTGGGACGGTAAACATTCTCACTTTAGCTATGTACTTACTCAAACTCACTGTCAACACTTTTCATGCCTCAGTCCACCATGTGTTCAACAGCATCATCCGTGCAACAAACATACCTCATGTGTGTGACCGGCTTATCGCATGTGACGAGTTGCAGGCTCAATATTAGAAAATTGAGTAGAAAAATAAGTTAATTTATTTTTAATGTTTATTAAATATTAAATGTATTATTATATATAATGTATATTACACTTGCTTGCACATTCCTGGTAATATTCTGAATAAATCAATGAACACTGGGTTAAAGGGGTTTGAAAAGTTTTTATCTGTAAAAATGTATTTTATTATTTTATTTTTTGTTTATTAAATAGGTTTAAATTTTGTATTATTATATATATTATGTATCTAATTAAACTTACAACCAAATGCACCATATTAATGTCTTCGTGATTTTTTTTTTTTAAATTAAAAAGTAACTGGCTCAATCCGTCTACACTTCTCATTATTAATTAGTAATGCTTTAATCAAGATTATACCATTTCTTGAAAGGGGTTTGAATTTTTTTTTTTTTTTATGGGCTACTTTAACACTGTGCCGCTGGTTGTTTTTCAAAATGTATATTTAGGATTTCACCAGGAGAACCCTGGACAACTGGGCTAATTTTGAGTAGCAATTGGGCGGGTTTTGTTGTGAAAACCTGGCAACCCTGCTTTAAATGTCCAGTTTCTGTAGGACAGTTTATCACAGTCCACAAGTAAAATTTCAAATTGACTGTAAACTTCTTTTCTCTGTTTCTTCTTTTTTTTTTCAGGACGGAATGAGCTGATTGCACGATACATCAAGCTTCGAACGGGAAAGACACGGACCAGGAAGCAGGTACAGAAATGTAGATTCTTACAGTGATTTGAATATTGAAATATTCATATTTTAATCTAAAACAAATTTCTACATTTAAGATATTACCTGTTTTCCAAAAAAATATATCCTGCTTTATTTTTCGCATTGGCAAATTTTATTTATTTATTTTTTTTGTTAAAAACCTCGTGTTTAAAACAAGAAAAAAAAAGATTCTTAAATCAAGATATATTTTTTCTCTAAATTGCACTTTCAACATGAAGGTCATAGGTTTGATTCACTAATAAAACTAATAAAATGCAATGCAGTTTAAGTCAATTTAAATAAAAATGCACATTAAAAAATTAAAACAAGTCATTTATATTTTGAATTTTGATTTTCAAATGAATTTATCTTGATTTAAAAAAATATTGCACTGTATTTGTATACAAAACAGTGATGGCAACTCTAAAACAGCAACTACAGTTTTAACCTGTCCACTAAGTGGATTAATTTGGCTAATTACTTTTATTTGACCTCTGTGTCACACATTAACAGCAACAGGAAGTCCAGCAAATGTCAGACTGGGACTTAGAGATGGACTTGTCCTGTTAAACTCCCAAACAGTGTAAATGTTTGGCCCCTGAGGGCCTCCATGCTGAAACGGGCTTCAGTGGTGTGATTTATCGCGCACGGATCGGATAACGGTGTGTGTCTTCATCACCTCTCTCAGTCCCGCTCGTTAGACCCACAAACAACTGCTCCCTCCCGGTCGTCCCGTTACGATCGGGGCACATCACACGCTGCCGGGGTGGGGATTTGGAATCTGATATTGCATTCGATATCGCATGATGTCACTCCAGCCTTGTCACACACTAAGTCTTAAGCCTTCGAAGAGAGTCGAGGTGAGCTGGGGGCCCGAGAGGAAAAATAATAACTAAAAACAAGAAAAGAAAGTAGAATCACACCTCATAAGTGGACAAATGAAGGTCAAATCACTTTACAATTACAAATTGGGATTCCTTTGAGTAACTGAATTATTTAAGTTGGTCCAAACCTGTATGAATCTCTCACTTCTGTTAAACATAAAATAAGATATTTTGAAGAATGTGGGTAACCAAACAGTTTTTGGTCCCCACTGACTTCCATTGTATTTTTTCATGTTATGTAAGTCAGTGGGGACCAGCAATTGAAATAGTTCACCTGAAAATGAAAATTTGCTAAAATTGTGCTCACCCTCAAGCCAGCCAAGATGTAGATGAGTTTGTTTCTTCATCAGATTTGGAGAAATGTAGAATTACACCACTTGCTTGCCAATGGATGTGAATGGGTGCCGTCAGAATTAGAGTCCAAACAGCTGATAAAAGCATCACAATAATCCACAAGTAATCCACGCCACTCCATTCCATTAATTAACATCTTGTGGAGTAAAAAGCTTTGTGAGAAACAAATCCATCATTAAGACATTTTTGTAACTTCAAACCATTGCTTTTGGCTAAAATATGAGTTGTCTGTCCATAATTATCATATTTTCTCCAGTGAAAAGGTCATCTTGTCTGAATCAGGAGAGAATCCTGCACAGATCAAGCACTGTTTGCAAGCAAAAACAGTCCAAAACAGTTCTAAACAAATATTTGGGTGGATTTTTAGGGGTCGACCGATAAAAAACACATATCGGTCGACCCCTAATTTTGATCCGACAGAAAAACAGGAGATAGATTTTTTTTTATACTCATATTTTGGCCAGAAGTGACAATTTGAAGTTGAAACGTCTTAAAGATGAATTTGTTTCTTACAAACACACTGTTTTTTATTTCCCAAGATGTAACTGATGGACTGGCTGTGGTGTGGATTACTTGTGGGTTACTGTGATGTTTTCATTAGAATATTGATGAATGTGGGAAACCAAACAGTTTCTGGTCTCCACTGACTTCCATAGTATTTTTGTGTTTTTAATAGTATGGAAGTCCATGGGGACCAGAAACTGGAATAGTTCACCCAAAAATGAATATTTTCTGAAAATGTACTCACCCTCAGGCCATCCAAGATGTAGATAAGTTGATGAGAGATGAATGTTTCTTCATCAGATTTGGAGAAATGTAGCATTACATCACTTTCTCACCAATGGATGTGAATGGGTGCCGTCAGAATGAGAGTCCAAACAGCTGATAAAAACATCACAGAAATCTACAAGTAACCCACACCACTCCACTCCATCAGTTATTGTCTTGTGAAGAGAAAAGCTGTTTGTTTTTAAGAAACTAATTCATCATTCAGACGTTTTTAACTTCAAACAATTGTTTTCGGCTAAAATATGAGTTCTCTATCCAAAATGTTGCTTTCTCCAGTGAAAAATTTATCTTGCCTGTATCAGGAGAATAATCTGCACAGATCAAGCACTGTTTACAAGCGAAAACAGTTAAGATTTTTAGGGGTTCTTTTTTAGCAATAAATGTAATTAAATATAAATATATTTATTATATTTAGATACACTTATTTTTAATAGATATACTTAAGTTTTTAAATAATAAAATGATGAATGAACAAAATAAAATTAAATGAACAAGTTCAGAAAGAATCACTGCACATAAGTCTTTTACGTTTTGCTGTTTTTTTTATGCCGATACATTTATATTAAAGATATATTTATTATATTATTGCCTTAGTCAGTTTATTATATTAGGAACATGTAGGAACATGTTTTAAAGAAAAAAAAATACATGGGTTGATTTTTAGGAGCAGATAGGCCGATAGTCAGCACCGATATTAAGCATTTTTATGGTTATTGATATTGGTCATTTTCAAACCCTATTTGCCTATACAATAATTTAAAAGCATTTAAAGAAAGTTTTTGTTAGAGCCCTAGTTATTCTTAATTTTGACATTAATTTAAATTTTTACACCAGACATATACATCGGTTCAAAATATCGGTTATCGGTCTACTTGAGCAATAATAATAGGTATCGCATTGACCCTGAAATACAAATAAAGCAAACACACGCCTTTTGGCTTCACAAGATGTTAATTGATGGACTAATAATTGATTATTGTGATGTTATTATCAGCTGTTTGGACTCTCATTTTGACAGCACCCATTCACATCCATTGGTAAGCAAGTGATGTAATGCAACATTTCTCCAAATCTGATGAAGAAACACATTCTCAGCACATTTTCATTTTTGGGGGAACTATTCCTTTAAGAAATAAACAATTATTCATTTTAAATGATAAGATTAGCTGGGCTGAAATCTTGTGTGTTTTCCGCAGGTCTCCAGTCACATTCAGGTGTTGGCGCGACGGAAAGCTCGGGAAATTCAGGTGAAACTCAAGGTAGCTAATGAACTCTGCTAATGCTTATCACCTGTTTGCAAATTAACACCATTATCACTTTACTGAGCCAAAGCATTTGTTAATGATGGAAGGATAGCCTTGAATTCTAGACAATTGCATTAATGTCCAAGTGAATGTAGCTTAGGCCTGATTCAGTTACAAACAGAATTGATAGCAATATCATACACTACGCTATAAATCAGTTGCAGCATGTCGCTAATTTTCACAAAACATGTGACCTCTGGCTGTATAAGAGCTTAGCGGACGGCTCGGTAATGTCGAGTCTTCTCCTTGCGCGCTCCTGTCTTTCATCATATGGCATAGTTCACCCATTGGCCGTCGGCCATCTTGGCCCAGCTGTCCGAGTGTGGTGCTGGTCACACGGCTAAGACTGACAGCCCTTTTAAATACGTTTCTGTAACTGAGAACTGTGACGGACACACACATGCCCATATTTCAGCCTGCAGCCTTTGCCAGTTCAGGGCTGAAGAATGCATCGGCTAGTCATGCTTCAAGGACACAGCAGTTGCTTGGGCTAGTCGTGGACGACTGTGACCTCTCCAAGCGCTCGCATGATGCAACTTTGCTGTAGATTTGCTGAAGTTGTAGCAAAATCAATCTGAGAGGTGTTGAGGAGTAAGTAACTTAACGTAGTCAAGTGAACTGAATAATCAAGCACTTGTAAAATGTTCTCATATGAAGCACTACAAGTATTCCATTTTAAAAGTTAAAGTTGCTTTTTTTATTTTTTTGTGCATTTATTTAATTTAAAATATATTTATCGTATTTATATGATATATGATTTATATTGTATTTTTAAGAGATATACTTTTTTTCCCCCTGAGGCAATAGTTAAGCTAAACTCAGCAAAAATGTCCTGTCCTTCTCATAGTGAAACTGAAAGACTGATTCATTTTTGTGAACTGGTTCATTATAACGTAACAAGCTCAAAATGAAGCAGTTCACGGATATACTTTTAATTAAATATATATTTATTATATTTCTAAATATTTATTATTTAACAGATATACATATTTTTTAATAATAAAATGTCCTCTTCTTCTTTTATGAAACTTTGGAAAGACTGATTTATTTTTGTGAATTGGTTCATTTTCACAAACAAGCTGAAAAAGAAGCAATTCACTGATATACATGTAATTAAATATATATGTATTATATTTTGATTTGTTTATTTTTAATAGATATACTTTTTTTGAATAATAAAATGTCCTCTCAGTCTTTTCGTAAACTTTAGAAAAAAAAGACTGATTCATTTTTGTGAATCAGTTCATTTTAACAAACCAGCTGAAAAAGAAGCAATTCACTGATAAACATGTAATTAAATATATATTTATTATATTTCTAAATATTTATTATTCAATCGATATACATATTTTTAAAAAAGAATAAAATGTCCTCTCAGTCTTTTCACAAACTTTGGAAAGACTGATTCATTTTTGTGAATCGGTTCATTTTAACAAACAAGCTAAAAAAGAAGCAATTCACTGATAAACATGTAATTAAATATATATTTATTATATTTAAATGTATTTATTTTTAATAGATATACATATTTTTTAATTATAAAATGTCCTCTCCTTCTTTTATTAAATTTGGAAAGACTGATTCATTTTTGTGAATTGGTTCAGTTTAATGAAAAAGGTGAAAAAGAAGCAATTCACTAATATACATGTAATTCAATGCATGTTTAATATATTTCAGTGTGTTTTTTTTTAATAGATATCCATATTTTTTAAATAATAAAATGTCCTCTGCTTCTTTTATTGAACTTTGGAAAGACTGATTCATTTTTGTGAATCAGTTCATTCAAATGAACAAGTACAGAAAGAAGTAGTTCACTGATTTGAATCACTTCTCAGTGATTAAATATAATTTAAGCACATTTAGTTCATTATATTTAGATATATTTGTTTTTTTAAAGATATTTTTAAAGATAAACTTATTATTTTCCAACTGAGGCAATAATAAAATACACTAAATTGTCTTTTTCTTCTCATATGATGCTTTAGAATGAAAGATTCATTTTAGTGAATCACTTCATTTTTATCAACAAGTTAAAAAATAAAAATAAAAAAATCACTGATTCCAGTCAGTACAAAGAAGTCCGCTGCAGTTTGTAGTTCTTTTTAGGAATACGTTTAATTAAATGTATATTTAGATACATTTATTTTTAATAGATATTTTTATTTTTCAAACTGAGGAAATAACAAAATATGCTCAGCTAAAAAGTCCTCTCTTTCTTATATGAAACATTCGGAATCAAAGGATGATTCATTTTAGTGAATCGCTTTGTTTGAATGGTTCTAAATGAACCATTGAAAAATGATTAATCAGTTTATTTGATTCCCTATGGTAAGTTTAATAAGTTCACCCATTTTTCTAAGGTTAGTCTGTCTTACTAACTCACAGTTAACTTTAAAACTAGCTTTACGGTAGTTTAATTATCTTTAATTATGAGTAGCTTTTAGCTATAATCTTCCTCAACACTGAACTTGCAAATGCATTGGTAAATGCAGGATTTGTCGACTTCTACTTGATTGTAGACGTCTCACATTCACGTCCTGCAGATCCCAGACTTTTGCATTTCTCAGACTGTAGTTGAGTTTCTTCCTTCAGCGTTTAATGGCAGTCTCAGTAAACAGCAAGTAAAAGGGAGCTGTGTCTCCACACGTGCTGTTTTTCCAAGCGTGGTCTCCTGTTTCATAATGTTGGAGCTCCCAGTTCTTCATTTGACCTCTAGGCGAAGGAGTCAACCTGTCAACACCGCTCAAACACTGCCAGAGCCATAAACCACCTTCAGCCTTCCCACAGCAACACACACACATTTACTTACTTATCTAAATGAGGGCTTCCCATCGACTTCTGTTGTTTTTACACAAAGCTAATTCTAATTAGAATAGACTAACTGGGTCATATATATAACCTAAGAAAAGAAACTATAATTTAGTACTGAAAAGGTGTGATTTGCCTATTGTTGAATGGGATACACATTTGTTGTTGTTTTCTGTCAGGACCAGGCGGCCAAAGACAAAGCCATGCAGAGTATGTCCACCATGTCGTCGGCTCAGATCATCTCAGCCACGGCCTTTCAGAATAAGATGGCTCTGCAGGGCCTCTCGCGACCGGCCTACCCGACCGCGGCTGGGGTGAGCGTGTCTGAGCACTTACCATCACTTATGATAGATCTTTCAGAAGTCTTTTCTTCAGGAAGAAGGCTAATCTTGATTTCATGCCTTTGTTTTCGTAGTTTTGGCATGGAGCTCTCGCAGGACAAACCGCAGGTCCTGAAGAGTAAGTTCATGTTTTGTGTGAGTGTTAACATCTTAGTGATTAGGTCTGGTCGTTTTACAAGGATTCGCACTTCCGAGTCAGTTTGAAGTACGTTGAAGCCAAACCGAACTTGACAAATATAAAATGTACTTATTTTGATAAAAAGGCATGTGACTTTAAACCATTTTATTAGATATAAAAATATATAGAAATTATATGTATGTTATATTGAAACATTTTTTTTTTGTAATTTTTGAAATATAATCTTTTATAAAAATATAAAATTGTTATTATATTTGATATGATATATTTACTTATTTGTGTATTTATTGTATTTATTATATTTTATATATATATATATATAATGATAAAAATATGTATTCAATAAAAGGAGTTAATTTTATATTACATATATGTATTTCAAATATTTTTTATTTTTATATTATATTATTTTATATGTACATAACATTGCATTTTTTATATATCTTTTACATTTTTAGCTTATTTAAAAAAAAAAAAAAAATATATATATATATATATATATATATATATACATATATATATATATATATATATATATATATTTATATTCAATAAAAGAAATGGATTTTATATTACTTAATTTGCATTTCTATATCTGGTATTATAAATTTAATAATTGTTTTAATATTTTTTATTTTATATAATTTTTAAATATGTACATATGTACTTTTTATATTATACTTTTTATATCCAATAAAAGAAATGGATTTTATATTATTTAATTTGTATTTTTATATGTTATATTCTATATATATATATATATATATATATATATATATAAACAAAAAATTTGGAAATTATATTAAAAAAAAAAAAATTAAATTAAAAATCTAATAAAAAATTACAATTAAACTAAATTAAATTAAAAAATAATTGAAAATATAACATAAATTAAATAAAAAAATATATATATATATAAAATGAAATAAAATAAAATAAAATAAGTAACATAAAAACCAAAAATAATACAAAATAATAAAAATCTAATTAAATTAAAAATAAACAAGGTATAATAAAAGCTAAAAAAAAAAAAAGTTGTTTTAAACGGCCTGTTTTGATGAATCAATTAAGAAACGTATTCAGTGCTTAATTTCAAAATTATGTTATAGATGTTATAGTTTTTCTTAGATTATATCACCCATGTCTGTTGTTATTAGTCAGTTGTTATTATAAAACAAAATAATTGGAAAGTATCTATAGCTGTATCTATATCAATATCTGAATATATATATATGTATATATATATATTCATTATATATATTCAGTAAAAGTGGATTTTATATTACGTAATTTGTATATGTATTTATTCCTATATTTCTGTGTTACATTTATGTTTTCTTATATGAATGTGTATGTGTATATATTGATATATAGATATAGATATAGATAGATGATAGATAGATATAAAAATGTACTGTTTTAGCTAAAAAATATATATTCAGTAAATGAAATTGATTTTATATTACATAATTTGTATTTTAATGATCTGCAGTTTTTCAATAGTTTTTGTTCTTTCATCATAAAAACATCATAAAAGCTGATATTTAATTGTGTTTTTCAAACAGCATCAAGCCGTTTTCTCAACAAAACTTCGTCATGCAGGCCGCCGGCCCTCCGCCTATAGCAGGTCTGAGGCATTAAAAACTACTCCTGATTTGAATTGCGTACAATATAATAGTCTATAACGGCCATGATGGCTTCCTCAGGTTACGAAAGTGCTACGGGTCTGTCGATGTCCTCCAGCGCTCCACCCTGGCAGGGCCGCAGCATCGCCAGCTCCAAACTACGCATGCTGGAGTTCTCCGCTTTCCTGGAGCAACCTCAAGATCCAGAGACTGTGAGTTCTTCAGTGATTTATTACTAATGCTCATAACTGATCAAACTGGCTAATACTTATGGGCATTTTTGTTTTACAGGTCAACAAACACCTGTTTGTACACATCGGTCAGTCCAACCCCACGTATAGCGACCCGTACCTCGAGGCTGTAGATATACGGCAAATTTACGACAAATTCCCAGAGAAGAAAGGAGGGCTGAAGGAGCTGTTTGAGAAAGGACCAGCGAACGCTTTCTTCCTCGTAAAGTTCTGGGTAAGAACCTCACAGACACGTCCCAAACCGTGAATGAAGCTCTGTATTTGGACCACAACGCCTAGCTAGTCACTGTTGTGCCATGTTAGACAGGTACATCTGTACATCAAGTAACATTCAGCCTGGAATTTATTTATTTTTTTGGATTTATTAATTTGGATTTGGAAGCTACATGCAAAATGTTTTATAATTATAATAAAAATAGACTAATTGGGTGATATAATCAAAGAAAAAGAAATATAAAATGATATCTATATATATTATTATACAATTTATTATAATTTACAATTTAGAGATAACATAATATAATTAAATTAAATAATATTTTATTTAAGATTGTATTATATATATATTTTTTAATTTAATTATTTGTTTTATTTTCTATTTAACTTTTTCTTTTATTTCATGATATATTTTATTATATTTTATTTATTTTTTTTTTTAATTTCTTTTATTTTTTACTTTTTGTTTAATTTGGTTTAGGTTTTAGTTTTAATTTAATTTTAAAATGTAATTTTATTTATTTATTTCTATATTTCTATACAATTAGAAATAACATAATTGTAAAATTAATTACTTAATCAGAGTTTTTTAATGGATTCATCAAAACAGGTTGCTTAAAATGATTTGTGGAAATGATTAAATCTATTTATAAATCTATTGATAACTATTTTATTTTAGATTTTATTATATTTTGTTCATTTTTAATTTAATTAGATTTTTATTGTTTAGTATTATTTTTGTTCATTTTTAATTTAATTATTTTTATTTGAATGCACGTTTTATTTCATTTTATTTTATATTTTATTTTATTTATTTTTGATCTGTTTAATTTTTATTTTATTTATTTATTTTTAATTAAATTTGTTTTAGATTTTCATTTATTTTTAATTTAATTTTAATTTCCTATTCATTTTTAATGTATTTATTAATTTTATCTGTTTAATATGATGTTTTTGTTTATTTTTAACTTACTTTCTAACTGACTTTTTTGCGTGTTTAATTTTATATAATTTTATTTCGTTTTTTATATAATTTATTTTATTTCTGTAATTTACTTTTTAAATTAAATTTTAATTTTTCATTTTATTGTTTAAGTTTTTTATTTATTTAAATTTCAGTTCCATTTGTAAGTGATGTTCTGCCTTTTATTCCTTTTGGTTTCCAACTAATTTGGATTTGGAAGAGATGCAAATGTGTAACTGCGTGCAAATTTGAACTCTCCCAATTATTCGTTACAGTGGCTTGTAACAGTAGTTGTTTACATGTACTGTATACACAAGGTCCCTTGTATCTTATTTCTTAAAGAAGACATTTAAAGTTTTAAAGTATGAACAGCAAATGAAAATGCAAACTGTTTATCGCAGTCTGTAAATGCTGGCCGGTGGGTGCGGTGACCCTGTGGAGAAAGGTTTGAGTGTAGGATGTTGGAGGTTGGAGTGCCAGGCTCTGCTCTTTCATTAGAGAAATCTGAGCTTGGGCACCTGTCCCTCGTACTGTCACTCCCTCCAAACCGCACGCAGCCCACTATTTATAGAGCCGACAGCCTCCGGAGAGACACTTAAGTATTGTTCAAGTGCTTAATCATTGCCTTTTTGTGTGTTTGTGAGATTACGCTGGAACTGTCTGTACTTGTTGTTTGTGTTTTGGTGTAGACTAAACTAAAGAACATGTTCACTTAAAGGGGTCATCGGATGCTAAGTTCACTTTTACATGTTGTTTGAACATTAATGTGTGTTGGCAGTGTATGTACAAATCTACCCTATAATGATAAAAATCCATGCAGTGGTTTTTAATTAATCTGTAAAAATAATATCCCCTTTTTCAAATCGAGCCATTCTCAGATGCCTGTCGGTGTGCCGTCACACCCACAGAGGCCGCTCCCACGATAGTTGATTGACATGAGCGTCTTACCTCAGATCAGCTGTAACAGTCCAACCTCCATGTTTGGATGCCGGAGCAGGGATGTAAGTTAGACAAGAATTTCACCGATTAAGCAACTGAGATGTTGTGTTGCTGGATGTGATAATGAATGTAGTGGTCGTCATTTACTCCCGACATCTGAGCCGCTGAAGATGCAGTAGATTATGTTTGTTTGTGAAGGGAATGCGCCTCCCGATCTACATATATCCGTCTGTGTTCGCACAAATCATTTGTGATCCAGCTTCACCTACAGCAGAAGTGAGTATAAGGGTTTTTTTTATGAATCTTTGTGATCGCCTTTCCTAATAATGTGCTAGTTAGCAAGTTTAGCGGCTAAACACGGATAAATGCGGCTAAAGTAAACATGCTCGTCACTCCACAGAGAGAAGAAAGGGCGGGGCGAGCACAGCTCATTTGCATTTAAAGCAGCCTCGACCAGAATGAGATGATTTTTGCAGAGCTGATTTTGACAAGGTAAAAAGGGTGTTGTTTTACACAACAAATTGAGAATTTTTAACCAATGTATATTATAGACTTTTCATTAAGACCCTGAAGAATCATATCAACTTGCGGAAAATGGGCATCCGATGACCCCTTTAAGCAGTACTGTTTATTTGACTCAGTTTAGTTTTGATTTAATTTGTTAACATTTTATTTTAAATAAGGGAATGTGTTCAATAGCATACCGTGGACCACAAAACCAGTCATAAGGTTTTTTTTTTTATTTTTTTTAAAGCTAAATAAATACACTTTCCCTTGATGCATGGTTTGTTAGGGTTAGGCGTGCTTGGCTACCGATCATTATCATTATATATATATATATTTATTTATAAAAGTCTAAAAAAATGCTCCCCTCCACCCCTCAAAAAAAAAAAAAAAAATCCTGATTTGAGTATATCTATAAATAATTCTACATGATTAATAGGAGGCTTTAAAAAGATCGGTATTGGTGATCGGATCGGCAGATACAGCTTCCTGTGATCTGTGATCGGCCTCAAAAATCCTAATCGGAGCACCTCTAGTTAGGATAGGACAATATTTTTGTAGTATTGAGAAAAGTTTTTAGCAATGCATATTACTAATCATAAATTAAGTTGTGATATATTTACAGTAGGGAATGTACAAAATATCATCATGAAACATGATCTTTATTTAATATCTTAATGATTTTTGTCATAAGAGAAAAATCCATATTTTTGACCCATACAATGTATTGTTGCCTATTGCTAAAAATATACTTGTGCTACTTATGACTGGTTTTGTGGTCCAGGGTCACATATATAAAAAAGAAAATGTTATATCACTATACACTATATCTGTCTCTCACTATATATATATATATATATATATATATATATATATAATATTTATATCAATATAAATATTTAATATTTAATTTAATGAAGTATAATTCTTGTATTTATAATTATTTATATATACAGTTTTTTCTGTATTCTATATGTTTCTGTTTTATTATTATTATTATTATTATTATTTAACTTTAATGAAATTTTATGTATGTAATGTATGTTTTACGTAATATATTTATATTATTATATTATTCTAAAATGCATAACAATTGAAGAAAAGCTTTTTAGATTTTTTTTTTACAATTGTTTATATTTTTTAAATAAGGGAGTGTGTTCAATAACATATTTTATATATAAAATTGAAAATTGAAACAGAAAATATAATATAATTTATGATATATACATATATATATATACACACACACACACACACACACATATATGCACACATGCACACACACACATTTAATTTATAAAATGATTAGTGTAAAAAATTATATTCTGTTTAATTTTCTGTATATTACTTATTTCATTATTAATATATTACGCATTATTTTGTAAATATTTTATTTCTTCCTTTCTGTTTATATACATAATTTATATATATATATATATATATATATATAGTAATAGAATCGATTTAATATTATATTATATTAATATATTATACTTATATAAATTAATTATCGTATTTAATGAAATGTTAGATTTTTGTATGTTTTATATAAATTCTAAAATTATTTTTGTAATATTTAATGAAATGTAATTGTTTTACATACATGTATATGTATATTTATGTCTGTGTGTGTATGTATATATTATACTATTATACTATGTTTTTTAATTTATCTATTTATTTATTTACTTTTTTTTGTTTTTGTTATTTAATGTTGTTTTATCCTTTATATGTCACTGCAGAGATTTTATTCCATTTCATTAATTGGCCTTGGGGAACAAATTTTGTATTTGTTTTTGCTCCGGTATCAGGAATCCTACGATTTCATGGGTATCGGTATTATCTTCTGAAATGTTGGCATCATGACAGCCAACAACACAC
Source organism: Labeo rohita (assembly GCF_022985175.1). NCBI lineage: Eukaryota > Metazoa > Chordata > Actinopteri > Cypriniformes > Cyprinidae > Labeo > Labeo rohita. The sequence goes on from NC_066893.1 coordinate 26,254,682, forward strand.
GAATCGTTCATTAAAGAGCATCTGAGACCTTTATCAGAGCCCGGGGCCCTTCAGGTGTCTGTGAAGAAACATTAGATATATTAAGTCCATTAAGAATGTGGCGATAAAAAAGCGGCATCAGCACGGCCCGGCTGCCGTTTCCGGCGCTCATAAGTATAGGTCATGACTCGGGCGTCCTCGGGCACAGGTTGTCATGGTGACGTTGACAGGCCCGCTAGGTTGTTCTCCAAAGCTATGGCATTCTAGATTAAATTTCACGCCGGCTACGGCCGCCGTCTCACACCGCGCCTCGCGGCCCTGTCCTAACGGATCGGCCCGTGCTTTTGAAGTGCGCTCGCAATCCGATTTGAGCCGGCCGTGCTAAATTGTTACACAGGCAGCTGGACGCGCTAATGCGATTTGGAGCGTCGCGGGTAGTTGATTGTAATTGGATGAATTCCCGCGCAGAGAGAGAGAGGCGAGCGGCCGAGTGCCGATTCAGCGGAGAAATGAAGACAAACGAGGGAATAAAACGGAGAAGGGGGACGGGGAAGGGGTTGTGCTCTTAATGGGACGTTATGAGGATGTGGGCGCAGGGGGAAAAGGTGAAGCTGCTTTAGCTCTGCGCTGCTGTGAATTGTGGGATGCGACGATGGCTTTCGAACTGGCCTTTCGGCTCTCGCTGACCCGTCTGTTTATCAAACAGATCATCAGCTGGTATTTGTACACCTGAGGCTTTTATTTTGGAAACACACACTCTTAGATTTCACACTGAATCACTCCAGACCTTTTCTAAAGTTTTGTACAGAAAATGTGATTGATTTGTGTTTTTGGTTCCTCTGGTTTGCTGGACCTCTGAACCGCCCAGGGAAAGAGTTTTTTTACAGTTTTATATTAAGTCATATTTGACCCCAAAGTTAAAAGAAAGAAAAAAAAAAGTATAAAATAGAATAGATTTAAAAATAAATAAATAGATTTATACAAAATATATAAATAAAATTTGAACACAATCCCTTGTTTTGATTTAATTTGGTAATATTTTATTTTTAATTAAAGGATTTTGTTCAACAGCATATTTTATATATAAAATAGATTATATAAAATATATAGAAAATGTTATATTGTAAATAATACACACACACACACACTGTATATTATTTATTTCATTATTAAGATATTAGTCATCATTTTGTAAATATTTTATTTTTTGTCTCTCTCTACATATATAATATATATATATTAATATAAATAGATTTTATATATTTTATATTTTAGATTATTTGTTTGTGTATGTTTATCGATGTATATGTTTGTAAAAATTATTTGTATCATGACATTATTTTCATGACAGTTAAACAAACTGTATATAATATTAAGACTATAAATACTAAAAATATAAAGTTTAAAAAAACTTAAAATAAGTAATATTTTAGTAACTTTTATAGTTTTAAATAAGTAATTGTGTTCAATTGCATATATATATAAATTTAATATTATTTTATTTTAAATAGTTATAAACAATCTAATAATATTGAATATTATGAAAATATAATAATTTTAAAAACAATATATATATATATATATATATATATATATATTAGAAAAATTGTAATTCAATACTTTTTATATATTTATAATTTGATAATGCATATATATATATATATATATATGATATTGTTTTATTTTAAAAAGTTATAATGTAATTATATTTAATAAAATGAAAATATAATAATTGTTATTATATGTAAATTATATTATGATTTTTTTGCATTCTTTTGTATTAATTTTTTGCATATCTTTTTTTTATTTTGTAAGCTTAAAAAGCTTTTAAAATAAGGAATATTTTAATATTTTTTTTTTTTATAACTAAATATGGAATTGGGTTCAATAGCAATAGTTACAGTTCCCTCCACTAATATTGGCACCCTTGGTAAATATGAGTGAAGGTGGCTGTGAAAATAAATCTGCATTGTTTATCCTTTTAATCTTTTATTCAAAAAATTCACAAAATTCTAACCTATCATTGAAGCAAAACAATGGAAAGCAGGGGGGAAATCTCATTATGAAATAAATGTTTTTCTCTAGTTCATGTTGACCACAATTATTGTAACGTCCTTTATTCAAGATAACAGCTCTGAGTTTTCTCCTTTATTGCCTGAAGAGTTTGGAGAACACCTGACATAAGATTAGAGACCATTCCTTCATACAGAAACTCTTCAGATCCTTCAGTTTCCCAGCTCCATGCTGGTGCTTCTTCTCTTCAGTTCACCTCACGCATTTTCTATAGGGTTCAGGTCAGGCAACTGGGACGGCCATGGCAAAAGCTTCATTTTATGCTCAGTGACACATTTTTGTGTTGATTTTGATGTTTGATTTGGATCATTGTCCTGATGGAGGATCCAACCACAGCTCATTACAGAACTTCTAACAGATGCAATCAGATTTAGATTTTTTATCTGTTGGTATTTGCTAGAATCCATGATGCCATGTATCTGAACAAGATGTCCAGGACCTCTGGCAGGGAAATAAGACCACAACATTAAAGATCCAGCAGTATATTTAACTGTGGGCATGGGGTACTTTCTGTACCAAAACCATCTGGTGGGTTTGCTGCCAGAAAGCTCCTTTTTTAGTTTCATCTGACCACAGAAGCCAGTCCCATTTGAAATTTAAGTCATGTCTGACAACTAAATACGCTGGAGTTTGTTTTTGGATGAGCAAGGAGGATTTTTCTTAAAACCCTCCTGAACAACATGTGGTGACGTAGGGGCTGTTTGAATTTTTTTTTAGTCTTTTGACCCCAAGACTCAATTAATCTCTGCAGTTCTCCTGCTGTGATCCTTGGAGAGTCTTTGGACACTTAAACTCTCCTCCTCACCATGCATTAGGACGATATAGACACACATCCTTTTCCAGGCAGATTTGTAACATCTTTAGTTGATTGAAATTCTTAATTATTGATGGTGGAAATGGGACTTTTCAGTGCTTTGGCTTATTTCTTACAGCCACTTTCTATTTTGTGAAGCTCAACAATCTTGTTCTGCACATCAGAACTATATTATTTGGTTTTATTCCTTGTGATGGATGATTAAGGGAATTTAGCCTTTGTGCTCCTCATATTTATATTCCTGTGAAACAGGAAGTCATGGCTGGACAGTATCATACTCCTAGCCATTCTAGTGTGCTAAATAAATGCAAATATGAATGGGAATATACTTCAGAGATATTTTACTCATTATAATTTCTAAGGGTGCCAATAATTGTGCCCACCATGCGTTAGAGAAAAATATTTATTTCATAACGTAAGTTTCCCCCCAATTTTAATTGTTTTGCTTCAATGAAAGGATAGCATTTTGTGAATTTTCTGAATGTAAGATCAAAAAGATAAACAAAGCAGATTTATTTTCATAGCCGTCTTTGCTCATATTTACCAAGGGTGCCAATATTAGTGGAGGGCACTGTATAAATTATATAATAATATTAAATAATATTAATTTATATATAATATATTATAAATTATTATGATTTTTTTGCATTATGACAATAAGCTTAATTTGAATAAAAAATGTTTTTGAGAATTTGAAGAATTTGAGTGGAAATATGCTCAATAATAATTACAAATAATGTGTGTGTGTGTGTGTGTGTGTGTATAATCATTTTAAAAAATATTATTTTTTAGGTTGTAAGTTTAAAGAGCTTTTTAAATTAGGAATAGGAATTATTATTTTTATTTGAAATAGTTATAAATAATATTTAATCATGAATATATATATATATATATATATTTTTTTTTTTTTTTGCATTTTGACAATGAGTTTAATTTTCATGAAAATAATGTCACAATACATAATCTTAGTGTTTTTTATTTATGCAAAATAAAATAAAAAAAATAAAATGCAATGATAACCCATTAAACATCAATGTATGATACCATTAGTGCATTTTGCATTTATCATAGAGATCCACACATGTGTATTTATTCTGGTTGGATGTGTGTCATGTTTTGCAGGCAGATCTGAGCATCAACCTCCAGGACGACAGCAGCTTCTTCTACGGCGTATCCAGTCAGTATGAGAGCTCGGAAAATATGATCATCACCTCCTCCACTAAAGTCTGCTCATTTGGGAAACAGGTGGTGGAAAAGGTGGAGGTAAGAATAAATGTGACCTGTCACAACGCATCTACACCAAAAACAAATTACAGCCAGCACAGGTCCATCTAATTGTTTTAAAGGCCGTAAGAAATGACGTTAGTGGTCAGATCAGGAGAAGGATCTCCTCCGTATGCAAATATATCAGCATATGAAGTCATCATAATTGTGTTACATGGCATGTGTGCGTGACTTGTGTTCAGTTTGAGGTCGTTTGTAAAACAATAATCATCTGTGTGTCGTTCAGACGGAGTATGCACGCTTCGAGAACGGCAGATACGTCTTCAGGATCCATCGATCACCGCTGTGTGAATACATGATCAACTTCATCCATAAACTCAAACATCTACCAGAGAAATACATGATGAACAGCGTACTTGAAAACTTCACCATTCTGCAGGTACATGTGTGTTTCCTTAGACATCGTTTGCATTAAAAATTAAACATTTAAAGCCCCAACCAGAGATACTGCCACACTACTACTACACTAACTATTTACAACTAGTCATAAACTGAATACAATGATTTTGCTGTTCATATAAAATGTGGACATAGTAAGTTTAATGGATTTCAGTGAGTCAGTTCAAACGGTCTGTTCAAGTGTTCAAGATTCATTTGCATCATAAAACTGTTTATGTTTCAGTTTTTATTTTTACTGATCTACTATTTAAGATTATTATTATTATTATTATTATTATTCTGAGCCAATTTTCGGTATCTATCTCTTTCAAGCTAGAGCCACCAAACATGGCCCAGACCTTCAGACTGGTCTGACTCGGTGTGCTGTATCTTTTTAGACTGGTCCGGCTTTCGTTTTTCGTTTTCGTAAACCAGACTATCAAAACCACCAAAAATCCCTTAGACTTACATTGACGGAATGTTCAAATGAGCAACACTTCCCAGAATCCCTTGAGGCTTAATCAAGCTTCCCTTCTATGTACTATTTCTAATCCATTTACACTCATTTAAGCTTCCACTCTAATATTACTAATATTTCTAATCTATCTAGCTATCTAAATCATGCTAGCAACTCGCTAGTAACATGCTAATCATGTTAACAACATGCTAGTAACTTGCTAATCATGATAGAAACATGTTAGCAACGTGCTAGTAACATGCTAATCATGCAAACACATGCTAGTAACATGCTAATCATGCTAGCAGCATGCTAGTAACATGCTAATCATGTTAGAAACATGCTAACAACATGTTAATTATGCTAGCAACATGCTAGTAACTTGTTAATCATGTTAGCAACATGCTAATAATGATAACAACATGCTAGTCACATGCTAATCATGCTAGCAAAGTGCTAGTAACATGCTAATCATGTTAACAACATGTTAGTAACTTGGTAATCATGCTAGCAACGTGCTAGTTACATGCCAATCATACTGGAAACATGTTAACAACATGTTAGTAACATGGTAATCGTGCTAGCAACATGCTAGTCACATGCTAATCATGCTAGCATCGTGCTAGTAACATGCTAATCATATTAACAACATGTTAGTAACTTGGTAATCATGCTAGCAACGTGCTAGTTACATGCCAAACATACTAGAACATGCTAACAACATGTTAGTAACATGGTAATCGTGCTAGCAACATGCTAGTAACATGCTAATCATGCTAGCAACGTGCTAGTAACATGCTAATCATGTTAACAACATGTTAGTAACTTGGTAATCATGTTAGCAACGTGCTAGTTACATGCGAATCATACTAGAAACATGCTAACAACATGCTAGTAACATGCTAGCTAGTAATATGCTAATCATGTTAACAACATGTTAGTAACTTGGTAATCATGTTAGCAACGTGCTAGTTACATGCGAATCATACTAGAAACATGCTAACAACATGCTAGTAACATGCTACTCATGCTAGCAACATGCTAGTAACATGCTAATCATGTTAGAAACATGCTAGTAACATGCTAATCATGCACAAAACATGCTATCAACATGCTAATTAGACTAGAAACATGCTAGTAATTTCCTAATCATGTTAACAACATTCCAGTAACTTGCAAGTTATGCTAACAACATGTTAATCATGCTAACAACAGCCTATAAAAATACAAGTAACAAGCTAATCATGCTAAAACATGTTAACAACATGTTAAATCATGTAAGCAATGTGTTAAATCATGCTAGCTGCTTTCATACTTTTACAACTGCTTTAAACTTTAAGGCTAGACTTTCTCAAGCCAACTTAAAGTTTGCTCTCAAACTTTACTCAGCTAGTTACATTTTGCATTTTATATGTACTGAAATGTTCTAGTAAAATAAATGTATGTTTATGTGTGTATGTATACACAGTCAGGTCCATGTATATTTGGACATTTTTTTTATTATTTAGCTGTTGACCAAAACACATTCAAGTTACAGTTATATAATAATATATAATAATAATAATAATAGTAATATTAGAGTGCACACTCTGAGCTTTAATTTGATATGGGTATTACCATCAAAATTGGAGAAAAGGTTGAGGAATTGCAGCTCTTTAATATGTGCCTCCCCCTTTTTCAAGTCACAATCTGTTTAATGGACAGTTGTGGGCTATTTCTTCATTTTTTTTTCTACATCAGTTAAGCAGGTAAAAGGTCTGTTTGTAATTGGAAGATCTGTTGCTCTGAACCCACATCATGCAGTCAAAGGAGCTCTGTATGCAGGTAAAACAGACAATTGTTAGGCTTCAAAAACAAAGGAAATCCATCAGAGAACATTAGGAGTGTTCACACAGAGGATTCACCACAAGGCGCAAACGAAGCCAGATTAGACTTTGCCAAAATCATTTTAAAAAGCCAGACCACTTCTGGAAAAGCATTGTTTGGATGGCTGAAATTAAGACCAACCTGTACCAGAATGATGGGAAAAAAAAACTATGGAGAAGGCTCGGAACTGTTCATGATCCAAAGCATACAATCTGTAAAACATGGTGGAGCAGTGTGATGGTATGAGTATGCTTCCAGTGGCACTGGGTTACTGGTGTTTAGTGATGATGTGATAGAAAACAGAAGCGGCCGGATGAATTCTGAAGTGTATATGGATATAGTCTCTGCCCAGATTCCGTCAAATGCAGCAAAGTTGATTGGGTGGCGCTTCATAGTACGTATGGACGATGACACAAAACATAAAGCAAAAGCAACCCAGGAGTTTTTGAAGGTGAAAAAGTGGAATATTCTGCAATGGACAAGTCAGTCTTCTGATTTGAGCATGCGTTTCACTTGCTGAAGACAAAAGTAAAGGTAGAAAGATCCACAAACAAACAACAAATGAAGTCAGCTGCAGTAAAGGCCTTAAATCCTCACAAAGGATTTAAACTCAGTCTTTGGTAATGTCCATGAGTTCCAGACTTAAAGGGGTCATCGGATGCAAAGTTCACTTTTACATGTTGTTTGAACAGGTGTCAGTGTATGTACAAATCTACCCTATAATGATAAAAATCCATGCAGTGGTTTTCAATTAATCTGTAAAAATAATATCCCCTTTTTCAAATCGAGCCCTTCTAAGATGCCTGTCGGTGTGATGCCACACCAACAGAGGCCGCTCCCACGATAGTTGATTGACATGAGCGTCTTACCTCAGATCAGCTGTAACAGTCCAACCTCCATTGTTTTGATGCCGGAGCAGGGATGTAAGTTAGACAATAATATCTCAGATTGCACAATTGAGGTGTTGTCGAGGTGTTGCTGGATGTAATAATGAACATAGTGGTCGTCATTTACTCCCGACATCTGAGCCGCTGAAGATTACGTTTGTTTGTGAAAGGAATGCGCCTCCCGATCTACATAAATGCATCTATGTTCGCTCAAATCATTCATGATCCAGCTTCACTTACAGCAGAAGTGAGTATAAGGTTTTTTTTTAATGAATTTCTGCAATCACCTTTCCTAATAACGTGCTAAATGCAGCAAAAGTAATCAATCTCTCTGAGCACAGCTCGTCACTCTTCAGTGGTTCTTTGGGGTCGTTAAGGTGCTATATAGCATCACTGCCATACAAAGAACTTGTTAAGCCTCTGAATAAGGATCTCTAACTCTCTCTTAAACTCTTCAGTTGGGGAAAGGATTAAAAACAACATTAACATACAGTGTATTTCCTGAAGATCTTTTTGCCCCTAAGGCCCCCATAAGGAAATATTTCCCACATAAGACCTTTTGACCTTAGAAAAGCACAAAAGTGATTCAAGACATTTTGCCATTGTAGTAAATATATTTACTACTATTGTAGTAATACAAGCCCCTATGATTGTTTCTATTGAGCACCATTTTTGTTGAAGTAATAAAATGCTATATGGTACATCTGATGGTTCTACATAGAACCATTTGACAAAGGTGCCATATAGCACCTTTTAAAATAGGTGCTATATAGCACTAAAAGTGGTTCCCCTATGATTACGAGCCAAAGAACCACTTTTAGTGCTATATAGCACCATTTGTTTTTAGAGTGTACCATTGAGAATTTTTAACCAAAGTATATTAAAAACTTTACATTAAGACACTAAAGAATCATATCAACTTCACATCCGATGACCCCTTTAAGGCAGTCATTGCCTGCAAAAGATTCTCAACAAAATATTTAAAATGACATTTTATTTATTTGTCCAATTACATATGAGCCACTGAAACTGTAAAAAGGCTGTCTATACAAAGGACTGTCTATAAAAATACATGCAATTTTTATGCATTTTATGTTTTTTTGTTCAACCCCTTGAATTGAAGCTTAAAGTTTGCACTTCAATTTTATCTTAAGTGTTTCACTTTATTTCTGTTCTGTTGGCATATCGAGCTGAAAATATGAAATATTTTATATATATAAAATATTAAAATGTTTTAAACATAAAAAAATGAAAGGTAATTAAAAAATTCTCTCTCTCTCTCTCTCTTTCTCTCTCTCTCTCTCTATATATATATATGTATATATATATACATATACACACACACACACACATTTGTTTTTGTGAATTGTGGGGACTTTCCATAGACTTCTATAGTTTTTATACTGACCAAACGATACTGTTTATCCCCTCACCCAACCCTAAACCTACCCCTTACAGAAAACCTGTTTGCATTGTTACATTTTCAGATAAACATCATTTACTATTTTTAATAGGCTGGTCCCCACAATGTCAAAAAATTCAGGTTTTACTATCCTAGTGGGGACATTTGGTCAAGAACAAGTACACACACACAACTCTCTCTTATACACACTCTCACTCTGTCACACACACACACTTTCTCACACACACAACTCTGTATAGCTGTCTTTGTCAGGTCATACATTGACACAATACAATCTCTAGCTCCTTACCCTAAACCTACCCATCAAACAAGTGCCTCACCCAAACCCTTACCCTAAACCTAATTTTTACCCAATTATAACCTGATCCCTACAATCAAGTCTTGACCCTCAAACAGGCCTTTAAAGGCATCTCAGAAAGTGAGGACTTTACAAAATTGTCCTCACTCCGACGGTCTAAAACTCACACGCACATTCACACTCACTCACTCATATACACACACTCTCTCAAACTTACACACACTCTCTCAAACTTACACACACACACACTCACTCTCTCTCTTTCTCTCTGTCTCTCTGTCACACACACACACACACACACACACTCCCTCACTAACACAAACAAATTTTTATTTATATTATACATTTTTTTACCTTTTATTTGTTTATACTTTCTTTATTTTTGTTCAGTTTATTTGACACCTATTCAAAATGATTTAAATGATTCAAAATCACATTTAAAAATCACTTTTAAGCAATGAATGAAAAATACCTGTTGTACATCACCTAGTCGTACATTTATTGCTACTAAAATAAAACTGTTAACTCTGTATTATCAACCACTGTCAGCAAAAAATATATCAAACAGAAAAATTCTGAAACCTTAATAGACTTTTTGAATGAGATCATATATTAATTTCTAATGATTTTACACTAAAAACAATAAATGTGGCAACTGTAATGTTTTGACAGAAATTGATACATTCAGTTCAGAGACTAGTTTTAAAACTAAACCTCAAAACTGTCACATATTTCTCATTGTGAAGTGATTCCTGCAGCTAAGCAGTAAGCGTGAGTTAATTCAGTTTAACATCAGCCGTCATTACAGACTCAAGACTGCTGAGGAAATGAGAAATAAGGCTGTAAGTCCATGACAACAGCTCCAGTGTGTGGGACGCGGCCCTCGCGCTGAGACCCCGAAACAATGAGCCTCTCACCCGACACAACGGGACCTCACACACAAACACACGCTCAATGGCCCGATTGAGTCAATGATGACTGAGAGTGACGTACACGGACAAGCACACACAATAGAACACCACTTCACATTAACTACAGCTTAAAAGTTTGGGATCAGTAAGACTTTTTTTATGCTCATCAAGACTGCATTTATTTGATCAAAAATACAAAAAAAAAAAAACAGTAATACTGAAAAATGTTATTACAGTATAAAATAATGTTTTTTTTTTATTTTTATATACTTCAAAATATAATTTATTCCTGTGATCAAAGCTGAATTTTTCAGCATCATTACTCCAGTCTTAAGTGTCACATGATCCTGCAGAAATCACTCTAATATGCTGATTTATTACAGTTTTTCTCAATTGCTAAAACACTATAAGTAGTCTTTTGAACTAAAATTTCAAAACCATAATGCCATTTTTCAAAAAGCACACCCATTTCCCTGAACTATAAACACTATTCCCCTGCTTTAACACATGAGTCAGATTTGGTGAACTGTTACTGCAAAACTCTACACACAAATCCCTACATTTCTCAGTGCTTACACCATGTGATCATTTAGAAAGCACTAGCATTCAATATTGTTCACTCGAGTCTGCAAAGTTTGAGCTCAATTAGCACACAATTACCCAAGTGGAAACACTAGGAGTCAAAATCTATCACACACCAATCAGAACCTTCGATGGAGATAAAAGTGCCAAAGTCAGCTTAGTTTGGTGCATTTCTCAGATCAGAAATGAAATTCTCAAAACTACTTGTTCAACCTCCACATCATCTAGTCACTTGTGCACATTGTGCAATTTTTTTTTTAACAAGTTGCGTTTGCTTTGGTATATTCATGCAGCTGATTATGCAACTGATTTGTCTGCGGTTTTCATGTTGCTATAGTCTTTCCCCTCAAAACATCAAGTCATTAGCTCATTGTATATGTCTTTGCAGTAAATGCTACATTTTTGATCTAGCTGTCAAGCATATTCTACACATTTCTATTAGACTTTTTGTAAATTTGCCATGAATTGTTCAAGTGAATACTGACTTTCACTAATGTAGAGACTACAGATCAACCGATGATAAAGCAGTTCTCTGTAATAGCTCAAAGGTACATCTCAACATCTCATGAACCTTCAGTTGGGAAGCATATATAGACAGAGGACAACACAAGAGTTACAAATTCTGGACTTTCTAATTTATATTTCGGCCTTTGCCCATATTTCTCTTTTCTATTTCACAATGACTTTGTAATGTATTTATATTTTATTTCTTTTTTTTTATGTTGATTTTTTTTTTTGTCAGACCACTAGTAAAAGTGTAACTGTGTATCCTATCTGGTCTTTTTCAATCAATATCCCGCATACAGTAATATGCAATTTCGAAGACAAAGAATAGGAGGTGAAAGAGGAAGAGGAGGAGAAGAAGGAGGAGGACGACGACAACAACATGGAAGAGAAATAGGAAGGGCAAGGGCAAGAAAACAAGCAGTCTTCTATATTTTAGCTGATGCGTGCCAGGGTTATAACCAATTAGAGTGTGATGTTGAGGAGGTTGTTTGGCCTGTCCCAGACCAAAGACATGGATGCTGGGGTAGAATAATTATTTTTGTTGTTGTTTGCTGTTTTGTGCTGTACTCTACAGTACAATAAATTAAGGATTAAAACACTTGCAAATGCATACATTTGTTGTGTTCATCATTTTTTTTTTCCAAGCAACAGTTATTACCAGTTTTCGTAGTATTGTTTTCAATTGATCTCATCAGTGTGTAAAACTGTGTTGTAGTGTGTGTGTTTTTGAGGGTTTGTGTGTCATGTCTAAGAGAAAAGTTTGTTTTTTTCAGCAAGATTGAGTTGTTTTGAGTGGAGAGCTTCATTTTGACCTGAATATAGTAAGTTCGGAGAATTGAGTTAGAAGTTACGGATTTGTGTTTAGAGTTTCGCAAAAGCGAGGCATAATTTCAAGAAATGTGTTTAAGCAATTGAGAAAAACTGTATTAGAATGATCAGTGTTGAAAACAGTTGTGCTGCCAAATATTTTTTGGAATCTGTGATTCTTTTTTTTCAGGGTTCTTTGATGAATAACAAGATAAAAAGAACAGCATTTATTCAAAATGTAAATCCATTCTAACAATGTAAATCTATGCTATCACTTTTTATTAATTTAACACATCCTTGGTGAATAAAAGTATTCATTTCTTTTTTTTATTTTTTTAAAAGATAGAATAAAAATGTACTAACCCCAAACTTTTGAACAGTAGAAGATATTTCTATTTTAAATAAATGCTGTTCTTTTGAACTGTTTATTTATTTTTTATTCCTGAAAAAAAGTATTGCAAGGTTCCAAAAAAATATTAAGCAACTCTGTTTCCAGCACTGACAATAAATCAGTAAATTAAAATGATTTCTGAAGGATCATGTGACACTGAATACTGGAGTAATGATGCTGAAAAATTCAGATTTGATCAAAGAAATAAATTTGATTTTTAAAGTATATTAAAACAGACGAATGTTGTTTTACATTGTAATAATATTTAACAATATAACATTTTTTTTTCTGTATTTTTAATCAAATAAACACAGCCTTGATGAGCATTAGAAACTTATTTAAAATACATTCAAAATCTTACTGATCCCAAACGTTTGATCAGCAGTGTATATCTGTATTAACATTTTAAAATATCATCCAGAATGTCAAAAAGAGTATTTTTATTGTAAAACTGAAAGTAGACTTTAAGTAAACATACGAAATATAATAATGTCTAATAAAATATGTTCAATATACTATGTAAAGTCTCTTCTGCCCATCGAGGCTGCATTTATTTGATTAAAACTACAGTAAAACTGTAATATTGTGAAATATTATTACAATTTAAAATAGCGGTTTTATATTTGAATATATTTTAAAATGTAATTTATTTCTGTGATGCAAAGCTGAATTTTCAGCATCATTACTCCAGTCTTAAGTGTCACATGATCCTGCAGAAATCACTCTAATATGCTGATTTATTATTAGAATTATCAATGTTGGAAACAGTTGTGCTGCCAAATATTTTTTGGAACCTGTGATTCTTTTTTTCAGAGTTCTTTAAAATAACAAGATAAAAAGGACAGCATTTATTCAAAATATAAATCTTTTCTAACAATGTAAATCTATGCTATCACTTTTTATTAATTTAACACATCCTTGGTGAATAAAAGTATTAATTTCTTTTCTTTTTCTTTTTTTTTAAAGAAAGAATAAAAATGTACCTACCCCAAACTTTTGAAGAGTAGAAGATATTTCTATTTAAAAATAAATGCTTTTCTTTTGAACTTTTTATTCACTAAAGAATCCTGAAAAAAAAGTATTGCAAGGTTCCAAAAAAAAATTAAGCAACGTTGTTTCCAGCACTGATAATAAATCAGTAAATTAGAATGATTTCTGAAGGATCATGTGACACTGAATACTGGAGTAATGATGCTGAAAAATTCAGCTTTGATCAAAGAAATAAATTTGATTTTTAATGTATATTAAAACAGAGGAATGTTGTTTTATATCGTAATAATATTTCACAATACAACATTTCTTAATGTTTAAACAAAAAACACAGCCTTGATGAGCATTAGAAACTTATTTAAAATACATTAAAAATCTTACTGATCCCAAACTTTTAACCGGCAATGTATATCTATATTATCATTTTAAAATATCATCCAGAATGTCAAAAAAGAGTATTTTTATTGTCAAACTGAAAGTAGACTTTAAGTAAACAAAGTATAAAATATAACTATGTCCAATAAAATTTGTTCAGTATACTACATAAGTCTCTTCTGCCCATCGAGGCTGCATTTGTTTGATTAAAAATACAGTAAAAACTGTAATATTGTGAAATATTATTACAGTTTAAAATAGCAGTTTTATATTTGAATATATTTTAAATTGTAATTCATATCTGTGATTCAAAGCTGAATTTTCAGCATCATTACTCCAGTCTTAAGTGTCACATGATCCTGCAGAAATCACTCTAATATGCTGATTTATTATTAGAATCACCAATGTTGAAAACAGTTGTGCTGCCAAATATTTTTTGGAACCTGTGATTCTTTTTTTTTTTCAGGGTTCTTTGATGAATAACATGATAAAAAGGACAGCATTTATTCAAATATAAATCTGTTCTAACAATGTAAATCTATGCTATCACTTTTTATTAATTTTAAACACTCTTGCTGAATAAAAGTATTAAGTTATTTTTTAAGATAGAATAAAAATGGACTACCCCCAAATTTTTGAACAGTAGAAGATATTTCTATTGTAAATAAATGCTGTTCTTTTGAACGTTTTATTCATTTTTTATTCCTGAAAAAAAAGTATTGCAAGGTTCCAAAAAAATATTAAGCAACGCTGTTTCCAGCACTGACAATAAATCAGTAAATTAGAATGATTTCTGAAGGATCATGTGACACTGAATACTGGAGTAATGATGCTGAAAAATTCAGCTTTGATCAAAGAAATAAATTTGATTTTTAAAGTATATTAAAACAGATGAATGTTGTTTTACATCATAATAATATTTTACAACATAACATTTTTTTCTGTATTTTTAATCAAATAAACGCAGCCCTGATGAGCATTAAAAACTTATTTAAAATACATTAAAAATCTTACTGATCCCAAACTTTTAACCGGCAGTGTATATCTGTATTAACATTTTAAAATATCATCCAGAATGTCAAAAAAGAGTATTTTTATTGTCAAACTGAAAGTAGACTTTAAGTAAACGTACGAAATATAACTATGTCTAATAAAATATGTTCAGTATACTATGTAAAGTCTATTCTGCCCATCGAGGCGGCATTTATTTGATTGAAAATACAGTAAAAACTGTAATATTGTGAAAAATTCTTACAATTTAAAATAGCAATTTTCTATCTGAATATATTTTAAAATGTAATTTATTTCTGTGATTCAAAGCTGAATTTTCAGCATCATTACTCCAGTCTTAAGTGTCACATGATCCTTCAGAAATCATTCTAATATGCTGATTTAAAATGAAAAGATCAGAAAAGCGTTGCATGAAGTGCTGTTCATTGAGTAAATGTTTGCTAAATTTGTCTGGTTGTGTCTGTGCCATAGGTGGTGACCAACAGAGACACTCTGGAAACCTTGCTATGCATCGCGTACGTGTTTGAAGTGTCCACCAGCGAGCACGGAGCCCAGCATCACATCTACAGACTAGTCAAAGACTGAGATGGAGCGCTCCACGGGTCACTGATGTACACTACAGACGCCACAGCGCCCCCTCCTGGACGCAGCCCACACTCCTGCGCTTCTTCTGCACGGGTCGCGCGGACACGCCGGGCGAATGACTCTCTAGTACTACTACTGCTCAGAGGCACAAGCAGAGAATCTGCCGGAAAGGCAAATCTGAATGTCATGACATTTGAATTTCTTCTTTTGTATAATGAGAAGTGTAATAGCAGGACGAAATGCATGAGAAAGTTCGTTGGTTTTTCTTCATTTCATCTCATTTTAGCCCCGAAAGTGTTTGTGTTAGTGTTTGTTAATATGGGAGTGATGCTCACTGATTTTTTTTACAAACCAAGGCAGTTTTTCTTCATATATCAGGACAAATGTAAACGGCAAACAACACTTGAGTACTGAATGTTTAAGTGATGTGTTTTTTCGCAGATTTGCTACATTGTATTTATCAGCCATATTCTTGAATGTGGAAAACTTAAATTTAAACTTAAAACAGTCTAACGTGAAACAAACTCGTACTGATCTGAGGAATCTGGAAGATTCTGGACTTCTCGCCACAGCAAGGGCTTGTAAAAAACAGACATGTAACTGTGTATTTTACCTGACAGTCAGAAACAGTCTGATATTTGGAATAAAGAGCGTGATTTAAAGTTATTTTGTTCTGCTGGTGCTCATAAATTAGTTTTTATTTTCAGGTCTACAATGAAAAAAGTTTTAGTCTGAACTGTTTTAAGTACTAAGATTTAGCAAGTTTATTAACAGCTGTGTTCAAAATAGCCATGTTTTTATTTAATAAACCAACAAATGCATTGCTAATATTTTATTAGTATTTTAAAAATTTATTTTACTATTATTGTATTACAAAATAAGTGTTTTGAAGCAACTAATGCACTGTTATCATTTTATTATATATTTATTTTTATTAATATTTTATTTGTTACTATACTACAAAAGTTTTGGGAGAAGTAACAAATGCATTGCTAATGCATTTATACATACATAAATATAATAATTTATTATATTTCTTTTATTAATATTCCATTATTATTCATTATTACTATACTACAAAAGATTTTTAATGAAGCAACAAATGCAATGCTGATTTTATATATATATATATATATATATATATAGGTTATTATTATTATTATTGGTTATTATTATTATTATTATACGTATTTTGATGAAGCAACAAATGCATAGGTAATATTTCACTTTATTATAGATTTATTTTTATTACACTATAAAATATGTTTTTGTATATATATAATATTTCATTATTATCATACTACTAAATCAAGCAATATATATATATATATATATATATATAATACTACAAAATATGTGTTTTGATGAAGCAACAAAATGGCTAATATTTTACTTTATTACAGATTTATTATTGTTAATATATATTATTAATATCTATTTGTAGTATCATACTACAATTTTTTTAAGCAATAAATGCATTATAGATTTAATATTGTTATTATACTACAAAATATGTTTTTGTATATATATATATAATATTTCACTATTATCGTACTACTAAATCAAGCAACAAATTCATTGCTATTATTTTACTATTATAGATTTGTTTTATTTATTATTTGTTTATTTCTTTTGGTTATTATTCATTATAATATATAAATATTATATATATATATATATATATATATATGTATACACACACACACACACCTAATACGTGTTTTGATGAAGCATCAAAATAGCTAATATTTTACTTTATTACAGATTTATTATTGTTAATATATACATTATTAATATCTATTTGTTTTGGTTATTATTAGTATCATACTACAAAAAAAAATGTTTTTTTAAGCAATAAATGCATTATAGTTGTATTATTGTTATTATACTACAAATGTGTTTTTGTATATATAATATTTCATTATTATCATACTACTAAATCAAGCAACAAATTCATTGCCGTTATTTTACTATTATAGATTTGTCTTATTTATTATTTGTTTATTTCTTTTGGTTATTATTCATTATATATATATATATATATATATATATATATATATATACACACACACACACCTAATACGTGTTTTGATGAAGCAAGAAAATAGCTAATATTTTACTTTATTATAGATTTATTATTGTTATACATATATATATATATATATATATATATATATATAATTATTATTTATTTGTTTTGGTTATTATTATTAGTATACAGAAAACTTTTTTAAGCAATAAATGCATTATAGATTTATTATTGTTTTTATTAATATGTTTATATATATATATATATATATAATATTTAATTATTACCAAACTACTAAATCAAGCAACAAATTCATTGCTGTTATTTTACTATTATATATATATATATATATGTGTGTGTGTGTGTGTGTGTGTGTATGTATATATGTATATATATATATATATATATATATATATATTATAGATTTATTATTAATTATTATTTATTTGTTTTGGTTGTTGTTATTATTAGTATCATACTACAGAATATGTGTTTTGATAAAGCAACAAATGCATTATAGATTTATTGTTGTTATTATACTACAAAATGCATTTTTGTATATATTTAATATTTCATTATTATACTACAAAATCAAGCAACAAATGCATAGCTAATATTTTATTCTTTTATTATGGATTTATTTATTTATGTTGGTTATATGTTGGTAATTTTTTTTATTGTTATACTACAAAAAAAGTAATCAGTAATTGATTCTTTTTTGCAGGGTCTTAAATGTATCGAAAACAGTTTTTTATTATTATTATTATTATTATTATTAAATATATTATCTTAGTAAAAGACTATAGGAGACACAGAAATAATATTTCCAAGAAAAAATGTTAATGATCAACTTCTTGATTTCTGTCCTATGTAGATGAAGCTGTTTTTGTCCTTTTACCTGTCTCTGACTTTACAGCTCAGGTTTAATCAGCCAATCAGCGTGACGCTCGATTTTGAAGCGACTCCTGCGCCATCTAGTGGTTGAAACATCGCTACTGCACGTCGCACAATGTCATGTCAACAGTTGAACATCACACTTTAAACCAGATAAAATATAATATTTTTAACTGACATATATTCTTGATGCTGTGAAAATATTCTGACACTTAATGATTCATTTACTAAATTATCTGAACTCCAGGCTCCTGACTGGATTCTAACCTATAATGCACATGAAGAAGCCAGCATAAATGTCAGATAAAGGTATCAGCATTCCTAATAATGGCAGGAAATGACACTACTTCTGATCTGTGAAGTCTTTTCAGTACCTGCAGCCAATGTTTCTGTCAAACTACACAGTTGCCCTTAAAATCCTCCCGCTCCCTGGGGTTGGATTAGGCCTTCTCAGTGCGAAATGCTCGGCCTGACCTGGCAAACTCTACACTGATCCCAGCGCAACAACTTCAACCTTGGCTCTGAGCGTTCATTCTGCAGCCAGTGTTTGCAGGATTCATAGATCTGCTGTATTTTGGAAAATGGAGTGTGAAAGCTACTTGGCTACCTGATCCAAGTCTCCTTTGGCAAACTTTTACAGCTGTAACACACACAAACAGACGGGGAACATAGTATCAGTTCCTGTGATTCAGCTAGAATAATCCTCTCTGATTTCTCCAGAATGAATCAAACACTTCTCATCTGAGGAACAAAGAGCCACTGGTGTTCCACAGGGCAAGGCTTTAGGTTGTTTGACTACTCAAAAAAGAATATACAAAAATATAACTGAATTAATTTGTGTTTCCTGCTAGCTAAATGTAAAAAATCTGGCTCTAAATCTCTCTTTTCTTTATTCAAAGTTGATCTAGACATGGAAACTATCCAAAATTCTGTTAATCCTAAAGCAGTGAAAACCATGGTTCATTTTTTAAAGGAATTGTATTTGTGTATTCTTTCTTTCTTTCTTTCTTTCTTTTTCTTTCTGTTTTTAAAACTGTTCTGCCTTAGTGGCTTGATGTTTTGTACTGTTTAATTAAATAAAATCTGAAAAAAAGATTCACTATATGCACTCCGAAGCTCCGATCTGAATCAATTCACGATCCACGCTTCGAAGTTCCGATCTGAATCAAATGAATTCTGATACACACTCTGAAGCTCCAATCTGAATCAAACGATTCGCGATATGCTGTCTGAAGCTCCGATTTGAATAGTGATTCGTAAACCATAATTTCAGATTAGGACTTCAAATTGCGAAATTATTTGCGAATCCGCTCTGAAGTTCTGATCTGAATCAAAAGATTCACAAACCCGCTCCGAATTTCCAATCTAAATCAACTGATTCGCAATACGTGCTCCAAAGTCAATCTGAATCAAATGATTCAGGAACCGTGATATGATTCACAAACCCGCTCCAAAGTTCCGATCTAAATCAAATGATTCACGATCCGTGCTCCGTAGTCCCGATCTGAATAGTGATTTGTGAACCATAATTTCAGATTGGGACTTCAAATTGCGAAATGATTCACGAATCCGCTCTGAAGTTCTGATCTGAATCAAAAGATTCACGAACCAGCTCCGAATTTTTAATTAAAATGAAATGATTCGCAATATGCGCTCCGAATTCAATCTGAATCAAATGATTCGCGAATCCACTCTGAAGTTCTGATCTGAATCAAAAGATTCACAAACCCGCTCCGAATTCAAATTTAAATCAAATGATTCTCAATACGTGCTCCGAAGTCAATCTGAATCAAATGATTCAGGAACAGTGATATGATTCACAAAGTTCCGATCTAAATCAAATGATTCATGATCCGTGCTTGTAGTTCCAATCTGAATAGTGATTTGTGAACCATAATTTCAGATTAGGACTTCAAATTGTGAAATGCTTCACGAATCTGCTCTGAAGTTCTGATCTGAATCAAAAGATTCACAAACCCTCTACAAATTTCCAGTTAAAATGAAATGATTCGCAATATGCGCTCCGAAGTCAATCTGAATCAAATGATTCACGATCCGTGCTCCGTAGGCCCGATCTGAATAGTGATTCATGAACCATAATTTCAGATCGGGACTTCATACTGCGAAATGATTCGCGAATCCGCTCTGAAGTTCTGATCTGAATCAAAAGATTCACAAACCCGCTCCGAATTTCCAATCTAAATCAATTGATTCGCAATATGTGCTCCGAAGTCAATCTGAATCAAATGATTCAGGAACTGTGATATGATTCACAAACCCGCTGCAAAGTTCCGATCTAAATCAAATGATTCACGATCCGTGCTGCGTGGTCGATCTGAATCGTGATTTGTGAACCATAATTTCAGATTGGAACTTCAAATTGCAAAATGATTCACGAATCCACTCTGAAGTTCTGATCTGAATCAAAAGATTCACAAACCCGCTCCGAATTCAAATTTAAATCAAATGATTCTCAATACATGCTCCGAAGTCAATCTGAATCAAATGATTCAGGAACTGTGATATGATTCACAAACCCACTGCAAAGTTCCGATCTAAATCAAATGATTCACGATCCGTGCTGCGTGGTCGATCTGAATCGTGATTTGTGAACCATAATTTCAGATTGGAACTTCAAATTGCGAAATGATTCACGAATCCACTCTGAAGTTCTGATCTGAATCAAAAGATTCACAAACCTGCTCCGAATTCAAATTTAAATCAAATGATTCTCAATACGTGCTCCGAAGTCAATCTGAATCAAATGATTCAGGAACTGTGATATGATTCACAAACCCACTGCAAAGTTCCGATCTAAATCAAATGATTCACGATCCGTGCTGCATAGTCCCGATCTGAATAGTGATTCGTGAACCATAATTTCAGATTGGGAAATTATTTGCGAATCCACTCTGAAGTTCTGATCTGAATCAAAAGATTCACGAACCAGCTCTGAATTTCCAATTAAAATGAAATGATTCACAATACACGCTCCGAAGTCAATCTGAATCAAATGATTCGCGATCCGTGCTCCGTAGGCCTGATCTGAATAGAAATTCATGAACCATAATTTCAGATCGGGACTTCAAATTGCGAAATGATTCGCGAATCCGCTCTGAAGTTCTGATCTGAATCAAAAGATTCACGCACCCGCTCCGAATTTCCAATTAAAATAAAAAAAATGATTCCAGTGGCGATTTCTTTAAGACTGCAAGGGAAGCTCAGCTTCCCCTATAATGTCACAAAATTAATGGTCAAATTATGTACTATTGTATTAACATTTTATTGACTAAAAATGCGTTAGAAAACGTTCATCTCAAAGACGAGTTCGTTCAGAATCAGTTAGATATAGCAGGTCGGCTGACTTGATTTTCTTCTCATACATTCCCGTAGCGTCACAGTGCATGTCCCCGTTGAAGCCCAGCGTCCATTGACTTCAATGCGGCTGCTTTGAACGTTTTTTTTCAGTGCTTTGAAACTAGACGGTCATTGGATAAACGCTGCGATTATGTCCCGCCCACGGACGCTCAGCGTCTCTGGGGGTGAATGAGGAGCAAATGAGGAGTGGGCTGGCCTGGACTCCGAGCTTCTGCGTGATGATTGGAGGGTCTGTCGAAAGATTGCATCTCCTTTTGACTGACAGCGATTTTGTACTATAAGGAATCGCTGAAGCTATTCGCGCTCAGTCCCATCGCGGATTTCTCAAGTTCAGTCGAAATAAAAACTGCTGCAACCTATTTCTTTATATTTGCTTGGCGAAATTGCTTGATTTTCATCATACATATCACACAATTATACACCACATTCCTTGTTTCACTTTTACAGAGTTTAATATTTTTTTTAGATCGTTCATTCATTCATTCATGTTAATATTTAATGTAGTAATCAGTATATATATATATAGATTACTACATTAAATATTAACATGGAGGATGACTATAAATTAATATATATATATATATATATATAGTAATCTTGAAAAATTTTAACATAACATAATGAAACCTTATATTTCTATTAAAATACTTTATAAATAAATAAATCTCCATAATAACCTTATTTAAATTGCAAAATATTTATACTATATAGTAGCATCTGACTAAAAGAAAAAATACATCCTATTTTGCATAATAAAACTAAAGCTTTTTTTTTTTTTTTTTTTTTTTACGATTGTTTGCATTGTGACTTACTTATGACAATAAGGCACATTCTTGTGAATAAATAAATAGACAATTTTATGATGTAGGCCGAAAATGAGCTTCCCCTATTTGACAGACCAGTAGCCGCCACTGAATGATTCGCAATATGCGCTCCGAAGTCAATCTGAATCAAATGATTCGCGATCCATGCTCCGTAGTGCCGATCCGAATAGTGATTTGTGAACCATAATCCACTCTGAAGTTCTGATCTGAATCAAAAGATTCACAAACCCGCTCCGAATTTCCAATCTAAGCCAAATGATTCGCAATACATGCTCCGAAGTCGATCTGAATCAAAAGATTCACAAACTCGCTCCGAATTTCCGATCAAATGATTCGCGATATGGGAACTACTGATCTGAATGATACGCCATACGCGCTTTGAAGTGCAGATATGAACCAAATGATTCGCGATACGCGCTTTGCAGTCCCGAACTGAATCAAGCGATTCGCGATCCGATTCGAGCGCGTCGAAAAAGCTAGTGAATCATTTTGCGACGCATTTCGGAGTTTTGAAAAGCTCATTTTCCTCCATCACTATACTTATACCTACTTTTTAAAATCATTAGAAGCGATGTTGAAATTCCAAAATGAATGCTTGATCTGGTTTTTGCTAGTGAATCGCTTGAATTGAATGATCAAGGACACGAGTTTGAATCAATCGGGGCGGTTCCAGCGTAAATGACTCAATTGATTCGACTTGTTTATCCGCTTTTCGCGTCTTTAGCCATGTTTACGTGACACTGTTAGTACTACTACTAGCTTAGCTCGCTAGTTTTATGACATTAAGGGAAATATATGTGTATATTTAAAAAAGTATATAAAAGTAGTTATATCGTGATTGTTTTAAAACAAACAGAATGGTGGCAAGCATATATGTTATCAAAATCGCTTTTTGAGCAATTACAGTAATTTATTTATAAACGAATGAACTAAGAGGACGGAATAAAGGATGTGCTCCAAACCCTGGCGCGCTCTCGCTAACCTCACGCGCGTTCATTATCACCACACACCTGTTACCTGCGCAGGTTCCGCTCACCTGCGCCAGAAACGCCACGGGCGCTTCAAAACAACATGGCTTGACTTTCCAGGCTCGCGGTTAGGACGAACGAATCGCGCAATGACCGTCCCATGGAGTTTGCTGTGGATTCTGGGTTTGATCTGCTCTTCGGACTCCAGCTGCTCTCCGACATCTTACTATAAGAGCTGCTGGATCCGCAGATATCCCGGACTGTATGTGGACATAGAGGAGTCTCAGCGCAGAGGAGCCCACATCCTTAAGCTTTATCAGGAGGAGTCCGCATTAAAATGCAGCAGAGCCTGCTGTCTTACAAGAAACTGTGAGTTTATGCTTTCAGATCAATAATTCACTACCTAAAGTAGCACCTAAAACTTGTCGTACTTGTCGGAATGTCATTGCACTAGATAAAGCATCAAACCAAGTGCCATTTATTTAAAAAAGAAAGACAGCACAAGCACACTTTACAAGCAAAACATTAAAAAAAAAAACGTTAGATTGCTTTTATACATCATAACATAATGCATAATAGTGTTAAACATGAAGACACTAGTGTTTGTTTGTGGTTAGTTGAACAGGTTGATAGTTAACGTGATTCAATACAACTGTGTGAACTTGAGGACTTCATACATTCACTAAAAATAAAAAAAAAAACAGCTGGTTAAAACACATTAGCGCTTCAAAAATGAAGAAAAGGGATGGTTTTTATGAGAAAAGATCCATTTGCAATCAAATTCACAAGTTTTTTAGCCATTTTGTCTTCATTTTGAACAATGTCAATTGTTTTACCATTTCAAAACCTCCTTTATGTATTTTTGTGAAATGTTTAGCTTGAGAAAAGCTAAAATAATACAGATTAATATTTACATGTATTAATTTAGTAGATGCTGTAAGCAGCGTCCTAAGAAGGAACATCACAAGCAATTTGTCATAAGTGTCAAAAATATTCATAGTTTAAAGAATAAGTAATAAAGGTAAAATGCTTTATATAGTAAGGAAAATAACTGTATTATAGCTTTATTGATATTTGGGGTATTTGTTTCCTACCTATATTAATAATGAAAAAATATGCATGTAAAAATAAATGCATATATTATAATTACCTTTTATTATATAAAAATGTAAACAAAAATGTGTTAAATAATGTGTTTGTGCTATAAAATGGAAATGCATAAAGCGATATTTTTAAGTATAATTCAGAATCTTCGACAAACAGAAAGAATTTGTTAATGGACTTTGTCAATTAACTTATGAATTGCATGCGCAGTCTCCTGCAACCTGGCTGTGTTTCATTTCAACACCACTCAGGACAGCGTGAACTGCTTTCATCTTCAATGTCCGACCCTTGAGAGCTGCATACCTCATCACAGAGGAAATGTCATCCTCTATAATGTCACTAAAGGTGAGAAACTGCACACCGGAATCTACTTTAGTTTGAGGAAACATAAAACCTTGATGATCTTTTCTTTTAATGAAGATCATTCAATTTGTGAAATGATTCACGAATCCGTTCTGATTTGAATCAAAAGATTCACAAACCTGCTCAGAAGTTCTGATGTAAATCAAATAATTCTTGATACACGCTCCGAAGTCCCGATCTGAATCAAAGGATTCGCAAACCAGATCCGTTCCGATCTGAATCAAATGATTTGTGATCTGTGCTCTGAAGTTCCAAAGCTCCGAACTGAATCAAATGATTCACAATCCACACTCCGAAGTACCGATGTGAATTATGATTTACAAACCCACTCTGAAGTTCCGATCTAAATCAAATTATTTGTGATATGCACTCTGAAGTCCCGTTCTGAATCAAAAGATTCGCGAACCCACTCCGTTCCGATCTGAATCAAATGATTTGTGGTCTCTGAAGTTCTGAACTGAATCAAATAATTCACAATCCCCACTCTGAAGTCCCGATCTGAATAATGATTCACAAATTCACTCTGAAGTTCCGATCTGAATCAAAAGATTCACAAAAAAAAGATTCCCGCTCCGAGGTTCTGATGTAAATCAAAAGATTCTTGATACACGCTGCGAAGTCCCGATCTGAATCGCAAACCAGATCTGTTCCGATCTGAATCAAATGATTTGTGATCTGCGCTCTGAAGTTCCGAACTGAATCAAAATATTCACGAACCTGCTCTGAAGTTCCGATCTAAATCAAATGATTTGCGAACCCACTCCATTCCAATTTGAATCCACATTCTGAAGTTCAGAAATTACAAACTGAATCAAATTATTTACAGTCCACACTCCAAAGTCCTGATCTGAGTAAAGATTCGTAAACCCTCATCGGGACTCATAGCGCAGATCGCGAATCATCCAATTCATCTGAAGTCCCGATCTAAATAAAATGATTCATGATACGTACTTTGAAGTTCAGATCTAAATCAAATGATTTTCTGAACCCACTTTGTTCGGATCTGAATCAAAGGGTTCATGAGCCACACTCCAAAGTCCGAACTGAATCAAATTATTCACAATCCGCACTCCGAAGTCCCGATCTGAATAATGATTCACAAACCATCATTTGTGGCGTGGATTGCGAATTAAATAATTTGTGAAACATCTTCAAAGTCCCAACCTAAATCAAATTATTTGCAATATGTGCTTTGAAGTCCAGATCTTAACTGAATGATTTGCAATACAAACTTTAAAGTCCCAAACTAAATCAAATAATTAGCTATACAATTGGAATGCTTTTAAACAGTGAATCTTTTTGTGATTATTTTGTTGATTCGGACGTTTGAAAACCTCTTTTCATTCAAACATGAATGGCCTTTTTGATCTGGTTTTTGCTAGTGAATCGCTTGAACTGAATGATCGAAGTCACGAGTTAGAATCAATCAGAGCGGATCCAGCATAAATGACTCACTCAACTGATTTAGTTTGTTTGTTCCTCTGCTTTTGTATAGCTAAAAAAAGTTAGAACAGAATGCATAAATCCATTGTAGTATTTTGGCATGAAATTAACATTCCCTCAGTCTGCAAATCTATTTGATGGGTATAAAGTTTGTTCATGTCACTCAGGTGTGGATCCTGACCTGTTGGTGTTCGGGAAGTACTTCACCACCAACGTGCGTGTACTGCCTCACATGTCATCGTCGCGGCTCAATGTTTCAGAGCCGCTGACCTCTGACAAGCGTCAGTTCAACTATCCACCCAACCCTCCTGTCCGTTCCATCAGTCCTGCTTCCACTACCACGAAAAAACCCACAACCCCACAAGCCACTCATGCTGTTCCTACTGCACATGAAGTACAGCATAACCTCCCTCGATGTACTACAGTACAGGCTGCAACTGCTCAGATCACACCAGAACATGGACAGAAAATGGACTCTACACTTAATCCCCAACAAACGACTTCTACCCCACAGTGGGCATCAATGAACCTGCGTCATACGACCACCACTCTGGCGGATGAACCTGATACAATGACTGACACTTTAAACCAAAGCATCCCAACCCCCCCACCAGTTTATGCAACCACAGCCCACCCAAGCTCAACAGTTGACTACTTGGACTCTGCTCTGACCTCCATCCCAATCAATGAAGCACTAAGTTCCTCAACTACCCAACAGCATTTGGCTTTACAGACTACAAACTCTTTGGCGACGACTTCTCAAAACACTATGCAGTCTTCAAGTTCCTCAACAACCCAACAGCCTTTGGGATTACAAACTTCAGCTCTACAGACTACAAACTCTTTGGCAACAACTTCTGAATTATCTATGCAATCTTCACGTTCCTCAACTATCCAACAGCCTTTAGGATTACAAACGTCAACTCTACAGAGTATGAACTCTTTGCCAACGGCTTCTCAAGACACTATGCGATCTTCAAGTTCCTCAACTATCCTACAGCCTTTGGGATTACAAACTTCCACTCTACAGACTACAAACTCTTTGGCTTCTCAAAAGTCTATGCAATCTTTTACCAAGATCTTGACAAGTGCCCAACAACAACCCTTAACCCAAACTACAAAGCAAGCTACTTCACTTTCTAAGTCCAAGTTGAAGTATTCAGAAACTACAGTGCAAACAACTGTTTTCGAGACAGTTAGCATCCAGACTTATGCGTCTTCACAATCTGAAACCTCAACGACCACGAAACCCCTAACTTCTGCAAACGTTCCTTTACAAACATCAACCCGAATTACCACTGCATATGAGAAAATCCAAACTACAACTGCTCTTAAAATGAACTCTGCACTTAATCCCCAACAGACGACTATTATGCCACAGGACATACCCTTACAAACTAAAACCCAAGGTACCCCTGCATATGAGAGTTCTACATGGCCGTCACGAACCCTAACCCAAACTACTGCTCTATCCCAACCAAAAGAGACGACTAGCATTGGAACAAGAACCTTAAAGATCTCAAGCACCACTAGTCCTACATTCACCACTGATGGTTCTACAACCCTCAAACACCTAACCCAAAGTTTCACCCACACCCGAATGGGCAACTCGGCAACCACCGGTAGTTTGAGTTCTTCTCTAACTGCCCCAACTAGCAGTGTGGTGGACAGTCAACCATACCCCAACGACACAAAGGGCTACATCAGCCGGAACATCACTACCGGTGACACACCTCAACCTGGCGGGGATGGAAGCTTGACATCAGTGTGGCATTTGGCGGCCAACACTGTGCTAGTGGCTTTAGCGACCTGTGCTACCATCACATTCTGCTGCTGCTGTTCTGTGTTCGCGGCATTGAGCTGGAGAGGCCGGAGGCGACGGAAGGGCAGGTACAGGACGAATCTGAGGTGCAAGAGAGGATCGATGAGACTCATCAAATACGTCATTGTAAGAGAAAGTTCGTAGAGCAGGGCTCTTCAAATCTGGCACTGGGTAGGGTTGCACCAGCTATTTGCAATTTCTGAATTTCTTAAATTGGAACATGAAGTCCATACTAGAGACTTAGCTACTAGCTAGTTTGTAACTAACACTTTTTTAATCAGTATTAAACCTTAATATTAAAGCTGCCCCCTAATAGTCGACAAGGCTTGGTCGACTGAAATATTATTAGTCACTTAGTCGCAGAAAATAAATTCTACAGGAAGTGGTGAAGTCACACAGTCGGACAGATCGGTAACGGCTGGCCTATGTGTTAATAATATACTACATCGTAATATAGTACGCTCACCTGTCATTTAAATATGGCTTTTAGTATATGGTAGTGTGTAAATATATATATATATATATATATATATATATATATATATATATTTATTTATTTATTTATGAAGAGTTCAGATGCAAAAGCCTCTAAATCCATCTGACGTATTTCTTTAAAATTAGCATTTCTTTCTGGCTACTTTGTATAGGTTTCTATGTAAGTACTGGTACTTGTGATTGAGCTGAGGCTGGAATTTAGCGAGTTTGCAGTAAAAGTATTTGATGGATGTATAATATGTGTCTGGAGAATTCACTCAGTATTATCTTATTTTTGACTGAGATGGCTTTTAGCTGGTTTTGCATCTGAACCCTTCACATATATATATATATATGCTAATCTAGAAAAATGTGCGCTATTGAAGTGTCTGTGCTTACTACATGACAGATGGTGGTGTCGGTGCGGTCACTTAAAATACTCATTTTTGGTCATACAGATAAAAGTAATACATCTTTCGAATCTGTAAAGATTCTACGTTTATTTGTGTGGACTCAGAATAACAATGAAACGTTGTGCTTTTGTAAAATTATCAAATCAAACAGGATGCGCTTTCTGCCGTCTTGGTTTCTGTGAACTTGAGCGCAAAACTTCGAAAGTCTGTGTATACTTGCCTTACAGACATAACAAATATAACTATAGAGATTGAAATGTCTATTTTTAAATGAACCAATTTAATTAGAAAACAAATATTCTCAGATTATGTAATCCATATGAATCCATGTGATGTGCCCCATATGCATACGGGCACATCACTACTGCAGAGACGAGAAGTCTGTGGTTTTCCTGCAGAATTGGGCTACTTTAACGTTAACTCTTTGTAAAGAAACTCACACACGGATACACATGACGTCACCGTATGCACAGATTAGTTTTTTATAGTTTATACGCAGATTATAACAGTATAATTTTCAAAAAATTGCAGTTTTAAACCAGCTTTCGAAAGTGTGCATTTTCAGGTCCTCAAAATGTGTAAATAAACGTCCAAAAAGTCAAAAAGTTTTTAGTTTTTATTTGTGAACGGTGTTGTGTAGGGCTGCCCTCGACTAAAGATTTTTCTGGTTGACTAGTAGTCTTTCAATTTAAGCATTAGTCAACTAATTGCATGTTTATTAATAAACCATTTAAATCATAATAATGAGCCCTTAATTTCTTACATAGCCTAATAAGCGCTCAAGCGCACACAAAGCTTGCTATAGCACACTGGCAGAAGTGATTAAAAATGTTTTAGAGTAAAACAGTAAGGAGACTACATTAGCATTTTAATAATTTATTGATAAACTAGTGCTTTCTTTGTTTTCTGCTTACAAGATGAAGTCGGCGACACTGACTCATCATCTCCACAGTAGTGCTGCACTGGTTTTCATACGGATCACATAATCTGGGAATATTTGTTTTCCATTTGAATTGGTAAATTTAAAAGTAGACATTTCGCTCTCTGTAGATATATTTTTAATGTCTAGGAGAATGACTTTTGGTTCATTCTTTTTCTTGACGTGCTCAAGTTTACAGATGTGTGATGTCTCACAGAGATGGCAGAAAGCTCATTTACTTTCATTATTTTACAAAAGTGCAATGTTTTGTTGCTATTGTGACTGCACACAAATAAATGTGATAAGCCATATTTGAAGTCGATGAATAGGTGAGCGTTTGGATGTCCTGCCCACATCACATAAACCAGCCGTTAATGATCTGCGTGACTTCGCCACTTCCTGTGGATTTTTTTTTAAAAAGTTTTTCTAAGCAACTAATTCAAATTTTGGAGCAACCAAGCCTCTTCTGGTCGACTAACGGTTGGTCGACTATTTGGGGGCAGCCCTAGTGTTGTGTAAATTCCCTCTTCCTTTATACGTAGACTTGCTTTTTAAGTTTAATGGTGCAATGCAAAAATATTTAGCAGTGTGTAACTTCTAACCTAGTGATCTTAATGTCAAAACTAGGCTAAGTTGTGTAGTTGCACTTCGGGCATCCCGAGTTTGAGTAGTGGCTCATGGATCTTTTGTGCCCCTTTCTCTTTCTCCAAGTTTGCTTCCTGTCTGAAATACTATCCTATCATAATGAAAAAGGCAAAAATATCAAAAAAAAAAAAAAAAAACAGGCTAAGTTGTTACTTTTGCACAGCTGGTGCAACCAGCCCCTGTAGGCCCACTGTCCTGTAGAGTTTAGCTCCAACCCTAAAGCGAATCAAGTGAATCAAGGCCTTCAGGATTACTAGAAAATTATAAGATGGTGAGTTTGATATGAGTTGGAGCTGAATTCTGGAGTACATTCCACTGTAAATAACATAAAACAAAATTTGTTGAGTCAACTTAAAATTGTTACCCTGCTGTCTTAAAATTTTAAGTTCCGTCAACTGAAATAAGTTTAGTCAACTTGAAATGTTAAGTTGTACTAAGTCAGATGTTTGAGTTGACTAAACTACACTTTGGTTTGTTAAACATACAATTTTAAGTTGAATCAACTCAAATATAATTTGGCACTTAGGACAACTCAACATTTCAAGTTGACTAAACTTTTTTTTTTTTTTATTTGAGTTGACTGAACTTAAAATTTTAAAGGCAGCCATTTAACAAATTATTTTAAGTTGACTCAACAAATAGTTTTTTACAGTTTGGTCCTCCAGGGCTGGATTTGGAGAACCCAGTCATAACCAGTTAATCGGATGACCAAGTTTCATAGATGCTGCTAACATTTAATATGGTTTAATTCACATTGAAGGTGGATGAGTAGAAGACTCAAAAACAACCACATCCGGTGGTTTTGAAAGTATGACTTATTGTATATAGTCAAACCTAAACACATTTCCCCCTAAGCTTCCCAATCAGTGCCATTTATGGACTATAAAAATGAACTTTAGTATTTTGTGAAAGTTTGAGGATTTACCAGAGGACTTTAAAACACATACTCGATCACTGGTTTGTTACCATGAGCATTTCTGTAAAAAAAGGTACATGCTGCTTTAGAGTTTGGCCAAAACAAGGCATCGTAGAAGCCAGAATAATTGCACTATGACGCAATTATTGCACTATGATGCCTAGAGAGGCTACTGGAACAGATTTTGTGAATGTTCATCCCAGGTCTTGTTTTATAAAGTGAATGCATGATGAAAGTATGTATTTTATGCAAGTATTATTGAAGAACTGTCTTTCTTGGTCAGTCTTGTGCATGCAACTGATGATTTATATTTTAATTGTACCTTTAAAGACAAATCTCAGCATACTTGTTTTCATACTCAGCAGAGCGAAAACTGACTCTGCGAACGCACTCGTCCACTCGAGAACACCTGACGGTTTTGTTCCAAGAAGGCAGTTGCTTGCTAAGTGCTTTAAGATGCGCAAGACCGCCGCCACTTTCCACGTCCAAATGGAAGCGGCCGGAATTCAGGAGTTTGGTTTCTGCTTTCCCAGAATTGACAGCTCAGAGCAGGAACTAATGGAGTGCTGGGGTATTTTTACTAGATGTTGGCTCAAAGCGTCCTTTCAGTGGGGCGCTGTAATGGCACTTGACGCAGCATCGGTGGTGTGTTTTGAGCGGGTCTGAGTGTGGGGAGTTGGTGTTTAATGTTCTAGGGGTAATCGTTTCGAGAACTGACCCAGTTTGTGTAAACTACACGCAGTGTTCTATATTTAAATGAATGGTTCAAGTTTTGTCATGTACTCGCCTCCCAGGCTCATTCAAACCCTGCATTATTTTTATTCTTCATGAAATAAAAGAGAATCTAAGGCAGAATATCTCAAAATTCATTTGCGGTCTCTTTTTTTTTTCTTCTTTTTTTTAAAGATGTTGCATTGCATTAGGTCTTATGAAATGCAAACCAAGAAGTTTCATCCTGTAATTTAATCTATTAACTATGAAAGCCTGATTCTGCAACAGAATGTAAAACAAATAAAAAATGAAAGACGTTTTATCTTAAAATTCAGCCTTTTTTCCTTACAATTCTGAGAGAATTTTTTTTTCTCACAATTTAAAGGTTACATCAGTCCACAAGTGACCTTTTTATTTCAGTTTAAACTTTCACAATTATGACTTTTCTGAATTCAGAATTTTTTTCTCGGAATTCCCTTTTTCTATTTAATTGTGATTAATTAGAAAGTAATTGTGACCTTTTTTACTTCTATTCAAACTTTATATTTCACAATTCTGCCTTTTCTAAATTCAGACTTTTCTGAATTTTCTCTGAACTGCAAGTTATAAATTTGCAACTGCAAAAAATAGAATACAATAAATAAATATATAAATAAATAAGGAAAGACTTAATCTCACAATTCAGCCTTTTTTCCCTCACAGTTCTGAGAAAAATAATTGTGAGATTTAAATTCGTTTTTTTTCCACTCACGATTCCAAATTTACATTTTGGAATTCTGCCCTTTTTTTAAATTAATTGTGATTGATTAAACAAATAATTGTGATTGTGACATTTTTATCTCATTTCAAACTTTATATTTCACAATTTTCTGAATTTAGACTTTTCTGATTTTTTTTCAGAACTGCAAGTTATAAATTTGCAATTACAATTGCAAATAAATAGATAACAGTTCTAAGAAAAAGAAGTCAGAATTGTGAAATTTAAATTTAATTTAAATTTAAAAATAAATAAATAAAAATCTCACAATTCCAAGTTTACATCTCGGAATTCTGCCCCTTTTCTAGTTATTTGTGATTAATTCGAAAATTAACCTCTTTTTTAACTCTCAATTCAAACTTTATATTTTTTCAAATATTTTATATATTATTGTTTTATATTATTTTTATATTTATATTTTTTTTGCAATTGCATTCAAAATAAATATTAATTAATTAATTAATAAAAATGAAAAAAAGTTGCAGTTACCACTTTTTTTGTCCTGTGGCAGAAATAGGCTCTTACTTAACTGATAGAATTTTAAATGTATTTTGTAGTATTTTAATTATTTCGTAATTTAATTATTTCTGATTTTTTTAACCTAAATATATTTGTTGTTCAAAAAAATTGCATTTACCCAAAGTTGTAAATACACATAAAAGGCCAGAAACATTTATGTATTTTATAATATATTTATACAAAAATATTTTGAATATATTTAAAAGTAAATATATTTTAATTTCCTCATTTTTTTATTATTTAAATATATATTGTTCAAAAAATACATTTTCATTTACCCAAAGGTGTAAATACACAAAAAGGCCACAAATGTAAGTATTTTATAATATATGTATATAAAAATATATTTTTAAAAATATTTCAAAATAAACATTATTTTGTATTTCCTGTTTTTTTTTTTCTGATTTTTCAATCTAAATATATTTGTTAAAAAATAAAATTAGCATGTACCCAAAGGTGTAAATACAAATAAAGGCTAAAAACATTGATACATTTTATAATATATGTATATAAAATATACATTTTTGAATATATTTAAAAATAAACATTTATTTGTATTCTGTATATGGTGTTAAAAACATATTTTGCAATTACCATTTTTTTGTCTTTACTTAACTGATTTTGATAAACTAAGTAGACTTTTATTGTACTTTTAAAAAACAAAATGACAAATCAGACATTGTTTAACATTACAGTGCTGTTGTTAATTTATTTTTGATGAATGTAGCAGATTTTTGCATATAATTTAAAAACAACTAAATCATCAAAACAATAGAAACAATGCATGGCTCACTGGTGGAAAAAAAGTCATTTTACTGCTTTTTTTAACATTTTTAATATGAAATTGTACATGTATTTTCACAGAGCTCACAGGCTGATGGTTTTTTTCTGCGTTCCTCAGATATTAAAGAGCTTCTTCACAGCCTCTTTATATTTCTGTAGATTTTCCTCGGTCTCTCCCTCGTTCTTGAGTTTGAGCACCGTGTCTTTGTACTCCTGCACTGCCGGCTGCCCTAGCAGCTCCTTCCTGGTTCCCTCCTCCACCTCATCCTTCGCTCCAAGCGGTCGCATGCGCAGGAGTGTGTCCAGAATGTTCTTTTGGGACGGACTGTCTTCCCACTCGTACTCCTCCATATCCGCACGTGTCTTTTCCTGCTCCCACGCCTCGGTTTTCTGTAAAACACAGTGATGGGAAAAACAGTTTTAATAGACTGATAGTGAAAGTGAAATCTTTGCATTGCATTGTCAAATGCGCTGCACCAAATGCAATAGTGAAAATAATGACTTTACGATTGCTAGAATCATCAGATTGTTGCAACTGTGACACTGTGCAATATCAGTGGTCTTTCATGCCTGTGACTGTATGCTAACACATTTTACGTGGAAAAACGTGTAAGTCTCCCCTGTATGGGGGGGAAAAATATTTTCAGATATATTTTTTAAATATATTAAAATTCACACAAAATGGCCAAAATTTGATTTTATATATATATATATATATATATGTGTGTGTGTGTGTGTGTGTGTGTGTGTGTACTTGTTTTTGCTACTTTGCTATTTTTCTTTCGTAATTTTTTGATGCCTAATTTTTCTAGTTCAATCTAAATATATTTATATATTAATATATGTGTATATTTTAAATATTAAAATGCACAAAAAATTGCCAAAAATTGATAATATATATTTAAAAACGTATTTACATAAAATGTTTCTGAATATATAAAAACAAATGTTTATTTTTATTTTGTTGTTTTTTAATTATTTATTAACATTTAATAAATGTAATTATAATTATATTTCCTTACATATATTTAGCATATATTTGAAACTTTTTTTTTTTCCATAAATAAGCAAAAAAAGATGGCTAATACAGATTTTATTTCAACATTATTATATTTTGATAGGTTTTAGTTGTGTATTTTTAGGTTTTTGTTTTAAATATATTTTGTTTTATATTCCTTGTGCTAATGAAAATCTGTCTATAATCTATAATCACTTGAGGCAAGTTACCAAAACAATATTAAAAGACTCTCCTCATAGGAGCATCAACTGCAGGACTTTGAAAATATCAGTCAGAACTTCTTCAGAGGCTCAAATTCATTGTAAAAGCATTTTTTGGATCAGCTGATGAATTCTGGCATGATAAAAATGCCAAGCAGATTTGGAAAGGAGCTGCTGTAATAAACACGGCTACTTAAACTCGATGAGCAGCTCTGATTTCTCTTCACCTAGCACTGAAAACACAAAGAGACGCCGCTGAACATTCGCTTAAGCATTTGAACGACTGCCACAAACTTTTAAAGACGGCTCGAGTTTGATAAGAACCCTTGGAGTCCCTCCTTTGCCGAGCCAAAATTTTCTCAATACTTCCCATCCTCAATGACAAAAGCGTCTTTGTGCGTATGAAGGCCTCTGCGTGCCACGGGGCAGATAACCCTCGCACCGGTGCAGGTGCTGCAGACTAATGACTATCAATACAGCTCCGTTTCCAAACATCCTCCATTCCTCTCCCCGAATCGCCCGGCCGCGGGGCACTACTTAGGGAGCGACTGATGGATTAGGTGGTTTCTATGGAGATGAAGGTGGTTTGGCTGGATCTTGAGGATTTGATTAGGACCATTGACCCAAATGATTCAATTTAGCCGAAGAGGCAAATCAAATGCTTTGCGACTAATTGATGAGATTGGCCTTTCACTTGAGAGAATGGGAGTGTAATTGAGGACCTGACTGAAGACATGGAGACGCTCGGTGGTTTGCTTTCCAAAGGCCACCGCTGTGGCCGCTTTAACCGCTCTGATGCTCGGGAAAGAAAACATGGGTTCTTGGAGAGTTCTTCTATTGAAGAAACACCAAAATCAAGTGTTAAAGTCAACGCGAAAACAAAATAGACACCTTTTCCACTTTTATTTTTCAACTGAGACATTCATTTCTGTGCATTTCACTATATAGTACCAAAACTTTATATTGTGTGTGTGTGTGTGTGTGTATATATATATATATATATATATGTATATTTATGTATATGTATATGTATATGTATATATATATATATATATATATATATATATATATGTGTGTATATGTGTGTATATATATATATATATATATATATATATATATATATATGTATATATATATATATATATATATATATATATATATGTATATATATATATAT
The DNA here is from genome assembly GCF_022985175.1 of Labeo rohita. NCBI lineage: Eukaryota > Metazoa > Chordata > Actinopteri > Cypriniformes > Cyprinidae > Labeo > Labeo rohita. Next base: position 26,291,657 of record NC_066893.1, read on the forward strand.
ATATATATATATATATATATATAACCATCATTTTTCAATGTCTATTTTTTTTTGTTTAATCTAAATATATCTATAGTGTTCAAGAAATTAATTTTTAAAATTAAAGATATATTGCTAATACAGATTTAACAACACAAATATATTTTGATAAGTTTTAGTTTTAGTCTAAATATATCTATATTGTTCAAGAAATAAATTCTGCACTTACCCAAAAGTGTTAATACACAAAAAGGCCAAAACATTTATGTATTTTCTATATATATATATATATATATAAATAAATATATCTTTGAATATATATATAAAAATGAATATTTTTATTTAATATTTTTATTAGATTTGTCAATCTAAATATATTTATGTTGGTTAAAAAAATTAATTGTGCATTTACCCAAAAGTTTTAGTTAATTATATTTAAATTAAATTCAAAATTATATTTTCATATATATTTATGTATTTTCATGGACATTTTAAAATGTTTTAGCACCTGATTAAAATTAAATATATTTTAAATGAGAAAAATATATCTTGTATATGTCCCAATATATTTCCATGAAGTCAAGCTGTATTATTTATTTATTTATTTCTGCTTACATTTTTTTCCATTTCAGAAGTACACCGCATTGCGAATGACACGTTGCGCTGACTTCACGACGCATTAAAAACCAAATGAAATGGAAAAAAAGGGGTGATATTTAACCTCAAGAAACACATCCAGGCCACATTTGTTCCCAAACCTCTTCCAGTCAATGTGAACACAGTTTGAATGGATTATCCTGTAGCCGCATTGGCAGCTAAATCAGGTCTTGGAGATACAATCACCCTCGTGGTCGGGAACAATCGGCCGCTTTGTGGCGTCCCGCCCCCCCTCCCGTTCCCACCCGACGTCACTCTACCCCGTCCTGACCGCTCCGAGCAGCCACTATGCTAGCCATTGTGCTAGCGAAAGGCCAGCGGACACCGTTACACTTCCCAACCAGGATGGCAAACAAAGCTCGCCCGTGGCTCTCAGCCAGGCTTTTTAGTGAAGCTAAGAACACAGTTACACAACACCAAAGCCAGCCAGTCTCCAGCGACAAGAGCATGATGGGAAAATGCACACATCTTGAGCATTTGTCGCATTTTATTGACACCCGATCCGTTTTTTTGCTCGTCGGCCTTGTCTGAATCTAAAAGGTCACGTTTCGTTACTCCTCCAAGATGCTTTAAGAAGATCATCTGCGTAGGAAGCCTTCAGTTTGCTGACTTTGAGAAGTTCAAGTGTATAAATTACAGCGCCCTTGTCCTTAATCTGTGTTTTATCAAACCGCGCCTGCTAATTCATCCTCTGTTGTGCTAATGAGGTGAATCATGCGATACCCGAAGGTTACTAATCTCTTTTTCGAGTGTCACTTAATTCACAAAGGAATCTGTCACATTACATCTGTCGTCAATTAAATAGCCCCTCTCAACTTTGATCGTGAACTCGGCGTAAGCGGAGACGGTTCTTCCGCGCAGATATGACGTGAATTATTGATGACGTGTTTCATCGGGCTGTAATGAGAATCTTCTGAGGTGCCGCCAGCTGCTTTTTCCAATGGAATCTCCCTGTCAGCCAATCAGACGCTTCCATTCAGCCACCATTTCCACTCTCGGGTTGCTCATTGGCCGAGACAGCTGTCAATCATCTAATCAGCTGAAATATCAGGTGGATAATCACGACACTGACTGAGTGATGGTTTGCCAGGAGAGGTTTAACGGATTGCTTTCACTTAACATTTGGGACCAAGCTCAAGGTAAGAATTAAAACTCAACTCAAAACTGAAAACTAAACCAAACCCCAATTAAAGATAAAAACAAGTCCTCTCAAAACAAACAAAAAAGAGACATATGTTTACATTTAACTGCTAATATATTTTAAAATATATTTACAAAGCATACATTTTAGTTTCTAATTTTTTCTTTCTTTATTTTCAAACAAAATATATTCAATATATGTTCAAAATATATTTTTTATTTCTTACCAAAAATGTATTTTAAGATTGAAAATGTGTTTTTTTCCAGCATTTTGTAGTATATTTTAGCTTTTGAAGGCTTAAATTAAATATATTCAGTATGAAAAACAGTTTACAACATATATTTAGCATGTATTTGAAAACTATTTTGCTAGATTTAATGTCTAAATAAATAAATAAATTTGCTAATTAAAAAAAATAAACAAAAAAAAAAAAAAAATACTTGAAAAAAAAAATATGTAAAAATAATAAATATAATACAGATTTTAATATATATTCTGATAATTCCTGTATTTATTTTATTTACCTAAAATGTATTATATATTATAGTTTTTGATGGTTTAAACAAAATATTTTACATTTGAAAACTATATTTCCTACAGTACATTTGAAACTTATTTAAGCCAGAAATATAAAATTGTCCAAAAACAATTATATATATTACCTATACCGCACAGTTTACAACATATATTTAGCATATATTTAAAAATATATTTGGCTAGTTTTTATGTCTACACATACATATTTTATATATCTAAATAAATTTAATTAAAAATAAACAATAAAAAATAAAATATAAAATAAAATATAATATAATAAAATGAAATTTCATTGAGGAAAAAAAAGTAGGGTGGCATATATTTGAAATTTTGATCTGAGACAAAAATATATATATAAAAAAATATCAGTTTCCACTTTTTCAGGCCTGATAAAATAAAATAAAATAAAATAAAATAAAATAAAATAAAATAAAATAAAATAAAATAAAATAAAATAAAATAAAATTTCATTCATAGAGGAAAAAAATGTAGAGTGGCATATATTTGAAATTTTGGTCAGGAAAAAAAGATTATGTAAAAATTATTTCCACTATCACTTTTGCAGGCCCCTAAAAAAATTTATATAAAATAAAATAAAATTCCAGGTTTCCAAATTAATTTCAATCTAAAAGCAGGGCATGTAAAAACACAAAGTGCACTGTCAGTGTTGTGGATTCCCAAGCTCTGTTCCTTTCTTTATTTGCACCCCCCTCATCCTGTCGTTTTATGTCGTCCCACAGGGGGTCTTGGTCATGGAAATTGACCCCGCCACCAGCGGGACCCCACTGAAAGTTTCATAAGAGTTTAGGTACAATAGAGATGTAAAATATTCATGACAGACATCAGAGAGACTCTCTTGTGATTCAAACACACGAAGACGAAAAACGCATCAACCTCCATCAGACAGAAGCCGATCACAATCCAGTCGATGTACTGATACAGAAATCGCAGTGATCAATAATGATTAGAGGTGTTTGCTAAGCCAAGTGAACTGACACTTCAAACTATATAATTGCCAATATCAAACTTTTAGGGAACAATAATTATATATACACAATATGCACAGCTAATAAAGCACAAATGCATTTCATTTCAGCTTGCTGGAGAGAGTTGAGGGTTGCAGACTCACCCAGGACTCGTGGTAAAGCACGGTGAGGAGGTACATGGCATAATCGTAATTCTGCTGTCTCAGCGGGCAACTACAAACACACAAACAAAGAACATTTTAAAGAAGTCCACTTGTAGAACAACAATTTACAAATAATGTACTCACTCCCTTGTCATCCAAGATGTTCATGTCTTTCTGTCTTCAGTCGTAAGGAAATTATGGTTTTTGAGAAAAGCATTTCAGGATTTTTCTTCATATAATGGACTTCATTGGTGCCCCGAATTTGAACTTCCAAAATGTAGTTTAAATGCAGCTTCAAAGGCTCTAAATGATCCCAGCCGAGGAAGAAGGGTCTTATCTAGTGAAACGATCGGCCATTTTTGTCGGAAAAAAAAAAAAAAGTATACTTTTTAAGCACAAAAGCTCGTGTAGCACAGGTTCTGGGATGCACGTCCACGATGCTACGAATTAGTGATGGGTCATTCTTGAACGATTCTTTCATTTTGAATGAATCTTCAATGTGACTCGGAAAGAACGAGTCGTCTCAGGGAGTGATTCATTTAGTAGCCTTTGAAGCTGCATTTAAACTACATTTTGGAAGTTTAAAATCAGGCACCAATTAAGTCCATTATATGGAGAAAAATCCTGAAATGTTTTCCTCAAAAATCATGATTTCTTCACAACTGGAGACAGAAAGACATGAACATCTTGGATGACAAGGGGGTGAGTAAATTATTTGTGAATTGTTGTTCTGGAAGTGGACTTCTCCTCTTTTTTAAATGAGTTAAAAAAAAACACAGAGAATATATCTCTGTATCACTCACCTGTCTGTGGTGATTGTGAGCGTGTCCGTGTCTTTACAGTATCGCTCTTCACTGAGTTTGATCATCTTCTTTCTGGCGTGATCATCCAGATTCAAGCTGGAGAGCTTCACCTGCAAATGGTAGAAACAACTTTTAACTACCTTTTTATTTAAAGAGTGTGTTTGATCAGGTAAAATGCATCATAATTGAGAATACATAAGGTATACAGTGCAGTCAATAGTCATTATCACACAATTAAACATGATAGGATGATCAGGACCCTGCTTATTACATGGCTATCTACCAAAAATGTACTTTTTATTAGTTATAAGCATGGTTATGGCTAATCAAAACTAAAAACATAAAACTATTTTCAAAACTTGAAATGAAATAAACTTTAACAATTTTTTTTTAGTTAGTTGGCAAGACATTTTCACATTTTTACTTGGTTTATCTAAAGAAATAACTAAAAATACTAAATAACTAAAACGGAAATAAAATTAATGAAATATATACATAAATAATAATACTAAAATTAACAAAATATTCATATTAAAATGAATAAAATATATAAAAATAAAAACTAAAATAACAAAATACAAATGACAAAAACATAAAATCACTAAAATTAAAAAAAAAAATAAAGTAAAAAAAAAAAAACTAAATTTATAATTTATATTATGTAATAAACAACAAAATCTGATTATTTAATACAATTAAAATGGAAACAGAAAATCTAAAAATAAAAACTTAATGTATTAAAAAAAATAATAATAACATGAAAATAATAACAAAAATATAAAATTTAATTAAAACAGAATACACACACACACACACACACATATATCTTCAGTTTTTATAGTTTTTTTTTTTACTAAAAGTCTTAAAAATAACATTTTCTAAAACAATTTCAAATATTAATAAAAACAATAATAGTATCTCAGTGGTACTAAAATAACATGCATATAAAAATACTAAAATGACAAAAACAACAAAATCATTAGAACTTCAATGAAAATTAAAATGGAAACAGAAAATATTTTTAAAATAATTTAATAATTTTTTTTTAATAAATATAAATAAATATAAATATAAACACAAAACACACACACACACACACACACACATATATATATATATATATATATATATATATATAAACAATCAAACTTCAACAAAAGTTTTAAAAAAATTAAAAAATATTAATTTTAATTATAATAGTGGTAATAAAATATGGTACTAAAATAACATAAAAATACTAATGAAAATGACAAAAACAAAATCACTAGAACCTAAATGCAAATTAAAATGGAAAAAGAACATCTAAAAATAAAAACTTAAAACTAACATAAAAAAATAAAATGTATAACAAATATTAATAAAAACTATAATAGTATCTCAATAATACTAAAACAAAATGAAAATAACAACAAAAAATATTAAAACAAAAAAATAATAAATTGTAACACAAATTGATTAAAACAGAAAATTAAAAAAAAAAAAAAAAAAACATTAAAATGTTAAAAGAGAAAAAAATTAAAACAACATTTCTTAAAAATAACATTTTCTAAAAAAATATTAATTAAAACTATAATAGTATCTCAATAAAACTAAAATAACCCCGCTAATAAGCACAGTTCTGACAGACATTAAACTGGTTCTGTAGGAAAGTCTCCTAGTCTTGTAAGTTCATCAAAGGACGACGTCCATGAGTCGCTTAATCCAAATCTTGAGCAGTTCTCCAGCAATCATTTTCACTTCAGTTGCACTTGGCGTTCCTCCAGTCATCTGAACAGACTTTCTATTAAATCTTATTCCTCCAAACAACAAACCCTCAAAAAGCACAAACTGTTATGAACAACTTTGCTCTTTAAATCCCACCCCGGATTGGCACAAACACAACCCAGTGTCGTCACTAAGCTCTCTCGAAGAACAAAACAATAGTGCGCAATGCAATATCACTTGATTTATATGGGGTTTTCTAGCCGTTTCTGTTAAGAAAGGATGGGGGGAAAGACCCTCATCCCGTAAATCTGCCCTTTGATCCCCTTCACATCCAGCCCTAATCCAACGGGATTAACGTCAGATGGCGATTCCCGGTTTTTTAGGCAGATGGTGAGAGATTTATAATAAATCACACATTTCAGATTATAAATAAAGAGAGAATATATTGCAAAATCAATGAGGGCATCACGCATGTCTTCAAGTAACAGCATTTCATTGACGAGTAAATCCATTTGTTGACAACAGTCAGTGTTTACTCGAGCAAAAATGACTTTATTATTATCCAGGATCATTTAATTCTCCTGTAATTTTTGTAACATACTAAATACGTTTAAGTGTAAATACTGAGCCTATAATCATAAATAATTATGCTAAGAGGAAACAGCAAAAAAAATAAACGGAAAAAGTCCATCTAACTTTCATCAAAGAATAATGTCTAAAAACAGAACATAAATAAAACCGACAGACCTTCAGTGTCACTATCCTTGCGTCTGGGTTTCGCAGAGACAATCCAGCGGATACAGATTCCTTACTCTGCACCTGGATGGGGAAATGCTTCATGCATTTCTCATCTGAGTCGAGGGCAGACGGCCACTCTGTACAGAATTCTGGACAAATAAATGAGGGAAAACACACTTTCATATCACTTATTTACACACATATTATCTGCATGTTATCAACTGCTGTCCAATAGTGAAAACTTTATCAACCAACAAACTCACGCTTCAGGGCCTCACAGTGCTTCTTAATGGCAACCGGGGTTAAGTGTAAAAAGTTTGGAATCTGAAAGACATTAAAGCATGTGATTAAACAATTGTCACGTTTTAGTGTACAAAAGTTTTTGAACAGTAAGATTTTTGATGTTTTTTAAAGAAGTGTCTTCTGCTCACCATGCCTGCATTTATTTGATTCAAAGTACAGTTTAAACAGTAAAATTTTGAAATATTTTTACTATTTAAAATAACTGTTTTCTATTTGAATATATTTTAAAATGTAATTTATTCCTGTGATTTCAAAGCTGAATTTTTAGCATCATTACTCCAGTCACATGATCCTTCAGAAATCATTCTAATATTCTGATTTGCTGCTCAAAAACATTTATTATTATAATTATGTTGAAAACAGCGGAGTAGAATTTTTTCAGATTTCTTTGCTGAATAGAAAGTTCAGAAGAACGATTTGTGTATCATTCGTCCATTCGTTTTTTTGATTTAATACTGAAAACAGAAACATGACAAAAAGGCTCCATTTTCATTTTTTCCAGAAAAACGAAAAACAAGAATTAAGCTTGATTTTTCATTTTTCTTTCAGGGTGGAAAAATGAATAAACAGCTGCACCAGTACGGGTTGTGTTGAGCCATTCGTTCGTGTGGTTATTTGATGAGAAAATGATTAAATGTAGTTGCAATAAAGCAGAAGGGACAGCAGAAAGGGGCGTTTCGTTCTCACCCACGTGTAGAAATCAAATATTCAAGCTGTTTATTCATTTTTCCACCCCTGAATGAAAAACTAAAAAAAAATTAAAAAAAAAAAAAATCACGCTGAATTCTTGTTTTTTGTTTTTCTGGGAAGAAAGAAAAAATGAAAAAGGAGCCGTTTTCTCATGTTTCTTCTTTCAATATTAAATAAAAAAAAAATGGACGAATGATACACATATTTTTATCTGAAATAGAAATCTTTTGTAACATGTTAAAAGTCTTTACCATCACTTTTGATCAATTTAAAGCATCCTTGCTAAATAAAAGTATAAATTTCTATTATTTCTCCCCCTTTACAATCAAAGAATCCTGAAAAAATTTACTCAACCATTTTAAATATTGACAATAATGATAATAAAAATGTTTCTTAAGCAGGAAATCAACATATTAGAATGGTTTCTGAAGGATCATGTGACACTGAAGACTGGAGTAATGATGCTAAAAATTTAGCTTTCATCACAGAAATAAATTCTATTTTAAAATTTATTCAAATAGAAAACAGTTATTTTAAATCGTAAAAGTATTTCAAAATTTTACCATTTTCGCTGTACTTTGGATCAAATAAATGCAGACTTGGTGAGCAGAAGACACTTCTTTAAAAAAAACATTCAAAATCTTACTGTTCAAAAACTTTTGACTGGTACTGTATTTGCAACAAAAAGACAAAAGACAAGCAGAAAAGGTACGATTAGCATCATTTAAAGCGTCAGTTCACATTAAGGTTTCTAGAGTCTATTATTTTCTAGTTCAGATGGCTTTCCATTTTTGATTTTAGCAATTCTTTCATGTGACAGAATAAATGGAATTTCTTAAATCAAGACATTTTAGGTCTTCATCCTACAAACTGACCTTATAGATATGCTCTGCCATATACATCATAATGCACAAACAGGGTTTTATGAAGGTAAATGTAAGGGTTTCAGACTTTTTGAGACCAAGTTAAAAAAAAAATTAGATAAGGGTATATTTAATGGAACAAAATACATCAGTATATAACAATAACATATCAAAGTTTGAAAATACAAAATGATCTTGTTTTCTGAGAAATATATCAAAATGAAGCAAGTTTAAAACAAAAACAAATCTTCCAATGGACTTCCAATAACTTCATTAAAATGGAAAACAAGTTTTCATACCTTACTGAAAGACAGTTGCTTTTGTTTTAAGCATACACTCACTTAATTTCTCAAAAAACAAGACCTTATTTGTTCAGTTTGCATCCCAATAAATGTATCAATTTATGGATGTTTAGATCAGTATTGGAAAACAAAACGATATACTGAGAAAAATATTCAGTTTTTGCAATGCATGCAACACTTAATGCCATTACTTTATGAATTTAAGACTTTCTACTCTGATTTAAGACCTTTTTAGGCCTTAATTTGTTTAATTCGTAAAAGATGCGCATCAGAACATAAACATATAACAAATAAATATGGTATATTGCACATCCGCTTGAGTTTCATTTGTTTTTTCAACAGATGTCGTTTAAGTCTTTAAATACCTACAGATATGCTCTGCCATATACTGTACATCATAATGCATGATCGGGGTTTTATGCATGCTTTGTTAAAGCAAATTTAAGACTTTAAGACCAAGTAAAGAAAAATTAGGGAATAAAATACATCAATATGGTCTATAAATGTCTTATATTAGCAACACTTCAAAGCTTAAAAATGCAACTTCAAACAGATCTCCATGACTTTTTAACATTTATTTTACCAAAAAAAAAAAAAAAAAAAAAAAAAAGACTTGAATAGCTATGCTTCCAACCACTAGAATATGTAAATAACTAATGTTTTTGCAGTGCATTCAACATTTAATGCCATTACTTTATGAATTTAAGAATTTCTACTCTGATTTAAGACTTTTTAGGCCTTAATTTGTTTAATTCGAGAAAGATGCGCATCAAAAAAATAAACATAACAAATAAATATGGTATATTGCACATCTGCTTGAGTTTCAGTTTTTTTTTTTCAACAGATGTCGTTTAAAAGTCTTTAGATACCTACAGATATGCTCTGCCATATACTGTACATCATAATGCATGAACATTTTCTGCAGGATTTATGAAAGCAAACTGAAGACTTTAAGACCAAGTAAAGAAAAATTAAGGAATAAAATACATCAATATGATCTCTAAATGTAAATGTCTTATATTAGCAACACTTCAAAGCTTAAAAATGCAACTTCAAACAGATCTCCATGACTTTTTAACATTTATTTTACCAAAAAAAAAAAAAAAAGACTTGAATAGCTATGCTTCCAACCACTAGAATATGTAAATAACTAATGTTTTTGCAGTGCATTCAACATTTAATGCCATTACTTTATGAATTTAAGACTTTCTACTCTGATTTAAGACTTTTTAGGCCTTAATTTGTTTAATTCGAGAAAGATGCGCATCAAAAAAATAAACATAACAAATAAATATGGTATATTGCACATCTGCTTGAGTTTCAGTTTTTTTTTTTTTTTTCAACAGATGTCGTTTAAAAGTCTTTAGATACCTACAGATATGCTCTGCCATATACTGTACATCATAATGCATGAACATTTTCTGCAGGATTTATGAAAGCAAACTGAAGACTTTAAGACCAAGTAAAGAAAAATTAAGGAATAAAATACATCAATATGATCTCTAAATGTAAATGTCTTATATTAGCAACACTTCAAAGCTTAAAAATGCAACTTCAAACAGATCTCCATGACTTTTTAACATTTATTTTACCAAAAAAAAAAAAAAAAGACTTGAATAGCTATGCTTCCAACCACTAGAATATGTAAATAACTAATGTTTTTGCAGTGCATTCAACATTTAATGCCATTACTTTATGAATTTAAGAATTTCTACTCTGATTTAAGACTTTTTAGGCCTTAATTTGTTTAATTCGTGAAAGATGCGCATCAAAAAATAAACATAACAAATAAATATGGTATATTGCACATCCGCTTGAGTTTAATTTGTTTTTTAACAGATGTTGTTTAAAAGTCTTTAGATACCTACAGATATGCTCTGCCATATACTGTACATCATAATGCATGATCGGGGTTTTATGCATGCTTTGTTAAAGCAAATTTAAGACTTTAAGACCAAGTAAAGAAAAATTAAGGAATAAAATACATCAATATGGTCTATAAATGTAAATGTCTTATATTAGCAACACTTCAAAGCTTAAAAATGCAACTTCAAACAGACTTTTTTAACATTTATTTTACCAAAAAAAAAAAAAACAGCTTGAATAGCTGTGCTTCCAACCACTAGGATATGTAAATAACTAATGTTTTTGCAGTGCATTCAACATTTAATGCCATTACTTTATGAATTTAAGACTTTCTACTCTGATTTAAGACTTTTTATTTGTTTCATTTGTGAATGCTGTGCATCAAAACAATAAATATAAAACATAAATATTGTATATTGCACATCTGCTTGAGTTGTTGTGTTATTTTTTTTAAGCAGATGTAGTTTAAAAGACTTTATCACCTTTATTAGTTCCAGGTTGCCCTTCTTGGCAGGCGGTACGCCTCTCTTCACGGGATATCCCATCCGCACCGGCAGGGGAACGGCAGACGGCTTGAAGGGCGCCGCAGTGGGGTAAACTGCGGTCCAGTCTTGATCCACGGCCATCCGCTCAGTCCTTGGCTCCCCAGCCTGTGTGATGCGATTAAACTTGTTTGGTTATCATTAACCTGAGTCATAAACCAGATTGACTGGAATACAGACACACTGTATTACAGTTATGATGGGGTAAAGTGTAATAATAACCTGTCTCTTTGACCTCCGCTGACCCCGAACACCTCTACCTGCACCTTCTGTAATCAGACATTCAATGAGTGTTGAAATTCAGCAACTTTATTAAAATACATTAGGTAATATTAGACCGTAATAAACCATTTAGTTAAACACAACATGCCAGAGGCCGATTATCATATTCATATACTAGCATTTACTTAATACGTCAAAGAATACAATGGTAGTACCACGTTCAAAACATTTTAATATTATGACAGTAATGTTAGTTAAATGTACAACGTCTTTTAGTAACGTAATGTCATATTTTGTAATACATAACAATAATAATAATAACAAACATTGTAACTCTCCTCAATACTGTAAATAGCTTAAATAACAGAGGATACGATACGATATTTACCTGTTTCTGTGGCCACGGCGCTTGTTGAGAGGACAGAGGAGATTGAAATCCTCCTGCTGAATGAAATTAAACTATATAATCCATTAATGTTACAGTTTATTTTGCATAAGGAGGACAGCGCAGGGTGAGTGATGGACGCAGCCATGATGGAAAAACCTTCAGCGTGCCTACGGCGGCCCGGATGGACGCAAATAACGCGAAGCTAAAAATGTGAGACAAACGAGAGTGAACGTTGTGCTTGTGAGAACTAAAAAAACATTAATATTCAGTCGATATCAAAACACAAACGAACCAGACGTTCTGCTTTTAATTCAAAACAATATTTAAGGGTACTGTACACTACATACTGTAGTACTGACTATAGTGAGTTCATAAACTAGTACTGCACTAAACTGTAGCAAGTTTATGATTAAAACAAGAACAAATCTGTCAATGGACTCAGAAAAATCAACTTTTCATACCTTATTGAAAGACAGATGTTCTTGTTTTAAGCATAACTCGCTTAAATTTGTTCAGTTTCTCAAAAAACAAGACTTGATATGTTCAGTTTGCATTTTAATAAATGTATCAATTTAAGGATGTTTAGATCAGTATTGGAAAACAAAACAATATACTGAGGAAAATATTCATTTTTTGCAGTGCATGCAACATTTATTGCCATTACTTTATGAATTTAGCGTTTAAAACAACTAGATACCCACATTAAAAAATACTGCGGTAAACAGTAGTATTTACCATTGTAAACTGTAGTAAATTGTAGTACACTGTCGTATATTTTAGTATTTACTACACTTTGTTAACTTATACTACAGTATACTGTAGTATTGACTATAGTGAGTTCATTAACAAAAAAATACTGTAGTATACTGTAGTATATTATAGTATTTACCACACTTTGTTGATTTATACTACAGCATATGGTAGTATTGACTATAGTGAGTTCATAAACTAGTAAATACTGTTGTAAACTGTAGTATTTACTATAGTAAGTGGTAGTAAATTGTAGTACACTGCAGTATATTATAGTATTTACTACACTTTAATTTATACAACATACTGTAGTATTGACTATAGTGAGAAAACTACAGTATACTTTAGTATACTTTATACTTTAGCATACTAAAATATAGTACACTGTGGTATATTATAGTATTTACTACACTCTGTTTATTTATAATATACTGTAGTATAGTATAGTGAGTAAAACTAAACTAAACTGTAGTAAATAATGTTGTAAGCTGTTGTATTTACTATAGTAAACTGTGATCAACTATAGTACACTAAAATATAGTATACTGTGGTGTACTACACTGTACTACACTTTAATTTAAACTACAGCATACTATAGTGTTAACTATAGTGAGCTCATAAACTGTAGTATTTAGTATAGTAACTGTAGGACGTTGTATTACACTGTAGTGTATTATAGTATTTAATACATTTTGTTAATTTATACCACAGCAAACTGTAGTATTGACTAGTGAGTTCATAAATTGTAGTAAATACTGTACTAAATTGTAGTATTTACTGTGGTAAACTGTAGTAAATTGTAGTACACTGTAGTATATTATAGTATTTACGACACTTTGTTAATTTATACTACAGCATACTGTAGTATTGACTATAGTGAGTTCATAAACTGTAGTAAATGCTGTACTAAACTGTAGTATTCACTATAGTAAACTGTAGTAAATTGTAGTACACTGTAGTCTATTATAGTATTTACTATACTTTGTTAATTTATACTACAACATACTGTAGTGTTGACTATAGTGAGTAAAACTACAGTATACTTTAGTATACTTTATACTTTAGTATACTAAAATATAATACATAGTAGTATATTATAGTGTTTACAATACAAGCTGTCGTATTTACTATAGTAAACTGTGATCTATAATCTAAAATATAGTATACTGTGGTGTACTACACTGTACTACACTTTAATTTAAACTACAGCATACTTTAGTATAACTATAGTGAGTTCATAAACTGTAGTATTTACTATAGTAACTGTAGTACATTGTAGTATATTATAGTATTTAATACATTTTGTTAATTTATACTACAACAAACTTATTGACTAGTGAGTTCATAAATTGTAGTAAATACTGTACTAAACTGTAGTATTTACTGTGGTAAACTGTAGTAAATTGTAGTACACTGTAGTATATTATAGTATTTTACTACACTTTCTTAATTTATACTATAGCATACTGTAGTATTGACTATAGTGAGTTCATAAATTGTAGTAAATGCTGTAGTAAACTGAAGTATTTACTATAGTAAACTGTGGTATACTGTAGTATATTATAGTATTTACTACACTTTGTTAACTTATACTACTACAGCATACTGTAGTACTGACTATAGTGAGTTCATAAACTAGTACTGTACTAAACTATAGCAAGTTTATGATTAAAACAAGAACAAATCTGTCAATGGACTCAGAAAAATCAACTTTTTCATACCTTATCTCAAAAAACAAGACAGTTTTCATTTCAGTAAATATATCAATTTAAGGATGTTTAGATTAGTATTGGAAAACAAAACAATATACTGAGGAAAATATTCATTTTTTGCAGTGCATGCAACATTTAATGCCATTACTTTATGAATTTAGCGTTTAAAACAACTACATACCCACATTAAAAAATACTCTGGTAAACGGTAGTATTTACTATAGTAAACTGTAGTAAATTGTAGTACACTGTCGTATATTTTAGTATTTACTACACTTTAACTTATACTACAGTATACTGTAGTCTTGACTATAGTGAGTTCATAAACAAAAAATACTGTAGTAAACTATAGTATACTGTAGTATATTATAGTATTACCACACTTTGTTGATTTATACTACAGCATACGGTAGTATTGACTATAGTGAGTTCATAAACTAGTAAATACTGTAGTAAACTGTAGTCTTTACTATAGTAAACTGTAGTACATTATAGTACACTGTAGAATATAGTATTTACTACACTTTGTTAATTTATACTGCAACATACTGTAGTGTTGACTATAGTGAGTAAAATTACAGTATACTTTAGTATACTGAAGTATACTTTATACTTTAGTATACTAAAATATAATACACAGTAGTATATTATGGTATTTACAATACAAGCTGTCGTATTTACAATAGTAAACTGTGATCAACTATAGTACACTAAAATATAGTATACTGTGGTGTACTACACTGTACTACACTTTGTTAATTTAAACTACAGCATACTTTAGTATTACTATAGTGAGTTCATAAACTGTAGTATTTACTATAGTAACTGTAGTGCATTGTAGTACACTGTGGTATATTATAGTATTTAATACATTTTGTTAATTTATACCACAGCAAACTGTAGTATTGACTAGTGAGTTCATAAATTGTAGTAAATTCTGTACTAAACTGTAGTATTTACTGTGGTAAACTGTAGTAAATTGTAGTACACTGTAGTATATTATAGTATTTACTACACTTTGTTAATTTATACTACAGCATACTGTAGTATTGACTATAGTGAGTACATGAACTGTAGTAAATGCTGTAGTAAACTGAAGTATTTACTATAGTAAACTGTGGTATACTGTAGTATATTATAGTATTTACTACACTTTTACAGCATACTGTAGTACTGACTATAGTGAGTTCATAAACTGTAGTAAATGCTGTAGTAAACTGAAGTATTTACTATAGTAAACTGTGGTATACTGTAGTATATTATAGTATTTACTACACTTTTACAGCATACTGTAGTATTGACTATAGTGAGTTCATAAACTGTAGTAAATGCTGTAGTAAACTGAAGTATTTACTATAGTAAACTGTGGTATACTGTAATATATTATAGTATTTACTACACTTTTTTAAATTTATACTACAGCATATTGACTATAGTGAGTACATGAACTGTAGTAAATGCTGTAGTAAACTGAAGTATTTACTATAGTAAACTGTGGTATACTGTAGTATATTATAGTATTTACTACACTTTTTAATTTATACTACAGCCTACTGCATAGTGAGTTCGTAACTGTAGTAAAATTAAGTTTTTGCTATAGTAACTGTATAAGTATAAACAGTATAAACTATACTTATGTATCATAACTATACTTAATGTATCATAATGTAGTACAGTGACAATCAGTGAGTTACTATATTCAATATTGTTGAACGACTACAAATTACTTCGATTGTTTTTATAGTTTATATTATTTTTTAATATTGTTATTAGCGAAAAAATCTTTTTTTTTCCTCCTAAAGAATATGGCGTAATCCTCTTTACATGTGCCAGTGCCGAAAACGTTTGGATTTGTGGATGCTTATGACAGATATTTCAAAAGCGTCGTCCGTGAAGTGAACCCGCCTTGACAGACGTCTACGACGCGCGTCAGGTGTGCGCGCGCTCTCAGCATCTCTCCACATGTGTTTCACTCACAGCTGCATCACAGATAGACAGCTGAAGCACATCTCCTCATCACTGCAATTAAAGCGTTTACTTCAGATGATGATGATGATGATGAAGAACTGACGCGCAGTTTTACGCGAGAGTCACCAGGAGCCCTTCTGGAGAGGTACTGTTAATTAAAAAGTTAATTTATTTAATTTTACAAAGTGTTGTCGTCTATTTATGACAGATTAATAATGACCTTTTTATAGTCTTGACGTATGAACTGGAAAAGGGTCTTTTTGACATTTCACAGTTAAAATTCGTATGTAGCGTTGATATTAAGATAAATACGAGCTGAATGTTTATTATTGTGGCTATAAATACAGACAAAAAGGCATTTATTCGCAAATAAAATAGTCTATTTCTGTTTTAAATTGAACATAATCATAACCTTTTCTGAGCTTTTCTATGAACAAAATATGCAAAGAAATGTATGATAACTTAGTACGTAATAACAAATAAATAATACTTGTATTAGTATTTAACCTAGTCTTGTTTTTTTTTTTACATTGAACTAAGACGTTTCTATATATATATATATATATATATATATATAAAACAATGAACAATAGTATATTTATTACATTTTAAGGGGAATAAATGCTGCAAAGAAATATTATTGTTTTTTTATGATACCCGTGTTAACTAATGTTACTGTAAATAACTGTATTG
This sequence comes from Labeo rohita, assembly GCF_022985175.1. NCBI lineage: Eukaryota > Metazoa > Chordata > Actinopteri > Cypriniformes > Cyprinidae > Labeo > Labeo rohita. The sequence continues at coordinate 26,308,644 of NC_066893.1, forward strand.
TAAAATCTAACTATAATAGTGATTTGAAATGGTTTAAATGCATAAATAACTTAATTGCATAAATAACATAAAGATTTATATATTCTGTAAACTCACAATATCTCAAACAAGTGTCATAAATATATCATAAATGGGCTTTTAAGTAAATAATATAATATATTATATATTTTATATGCTCTATGCATATGCATAAAAACAATGAGTGTGAAAGACATTATTATCAGAAATAATTTAATGCTTTTTGTAGAAACCTATTTAATCCCACTTGTTTTGGTTTGATAACTTGAAGAGTGACTGGTTTCATTCATTTGCTGCATTCGTGCTTCATGCACACATGAATGAGCGTGAATGTGTTTATCTCTCTGTCCACTAAATCCTCTTGACACGCTCTGACTGAGAGTGGTTTCTATCTCTTGACATTGTGATCTGCAGCTTAAAGCGTCTGAAACTATATCTGCGAGCAGCCGACGCTGTAGTCGCGGCTTCTGTCAGCGGCTCTGGCACTGTGACTGACAGACATGGCAGAGAGGATGGCAGGGTCCTGTTTCGATTTGTCTCCACTCACAAAGCTTTTTTCCAGTGGCTTTGTGTGTCCATCCGTTGGTCATCTCATGATGGATTGGAGATCTTGTGATTTCTCTTGACCTCTTTAATGAGGGTGTTTTACTCTTCTTCTTCATTGCTCCATGACTGAGGAAGACTTCAGTGAAATTACAATCAGGCAGGAGTGATGACAGTCATTCGGCGCATGCTTAGTAGATTTTTTGTCCTGTCTGAGTAAAAACAAGTGTTATTGGTGCATTTTGAGAGACATTGTAGCAAAAATGTGCATTTAATCAAATAAGATTTTGAAATATTATTACAATTTCAAATAAGTGTTTTCTCTCATGATCAAAGCTGAATTTTCCGCATCATTACTTTAGTGTCTTTAGTGTTTAGTGTTTAGTCTTTAGTGTCACATGATCCTTCAGAAATCATTCTAATATGCTGATTCGCTGCTCAAGCAACATTTCTTATTATAAGTGGGTGACTTTTCACTACTGTTAAACATGATCTCATGGCGCATGTGGCTGTCAGAGGAGGGTTATGGATGTGTCTGGTGATCTTCAGTGCATCCTCATGCAATATTAACCTGTCTGAGATTGTCTGAGCTGCTCCTTATTTAAACCTGCAGACTTGGAGCATGTCATGACACCTCATGAGTTAATGTGCGCTGTGACTTCCCAGCAACTGACGATCAATCAAATGCAACCCAATACACAAGATGAAATATAGCTGCAAGCAGCGATTACCAGGGTTCAAGCGCTTTAAGGCATTTTAGCACATATGCAAAAAGACTTTATTTTTTTTGTTGCAAATACAGGTAATTTACCATAGAAATATTATGTTTTATAAAGTTTATGACCGTTATTGTGCCAGCTGTGGTCCGATCTCTTTAAACTTTGCATTCTAGTATCACCTGTCGCATGTGCTCTGCAGGTTTGGTGAAGTTTTGAGTTTTCCTTTAGGCTTTATAGGATTTTGGGTCAGTTTGGACAGGCCCCTTTTCTAAACGAGACCATTATAGATTCCCAAAGGGTAACTTTTAACTTTTTTTTTGATAATTATTGACCTGGAGAGTCCAGAGAATTGTACTGTAGTGTTTTTTTTCCAGATTGAGCAAAAAACCTAGGACAAGTTCGCAAAAGTAGTTTTTTCTCAATCGTTTAACAAACAATTTAATTGACAGCAGTGGTTCTAGAGGCAAAGTTGTCTGAAATAAGGAGTTCTGTCATGTGATAAGAACAACGCGTATATGTGCGGAAAAACCGCATAATGCACAACTGTTTACACCCTTGAAAAACACGACAGCGCCCCCCCCAGTGTCTAATTTATTTTGGATTTCTCTTGGGACAAGATAGACAAAAAATAGACAAGTAAAACAGGCCCACCGAGTTTCATTCCAATGGACATCCTTTAACCATGTCTAATACTGAAAGTGCTCAAACTTCATCGGCCAATGGCAGCCATGTTTTTTTGAGATATGCAAATATCCTTTTATACACTTGTGGCATTTGCATGAAGACCGTGCAATTTTCATGTTGATAGGACAAATGGTTGTGTCGGTATAGCCATTTTTATGTCCCCCCCCCTCTTATAGTGCCACCAAGTGGCCAAGCACTGCGATTTTTGTTCTTCAACTTCAGATTGAGCCCTTACATACACTGCCCTCCAAAAGTTTGGAAACGCCCTAGAAAAGTGGGGTTTTGGACAATTTTGGCATGAATCCTTTTTAATTTGTGATCATTTTGCACTGATAAGGGACAAAACAAACTACGAAAACATATTTTATTACATAAACAGTTTATACATAGAAAACAATTACATTTTCGATTCATCAAAATATCCACCATTAGGAGCTATTACAGCTCTGCATAATCTGGGCCTAAATTCATTGTATTCTAAACTTAATTGCCAATCAACTGTTAAAGCTATTAAAGTGTGCTGACCCAAAAATCTTTTAAAAACCTGGGCCAAGATTAAACCAGTAACCAGGCATCACAGCTGGCAAAGGGGCATGTCTGACTTTGACATGTATATATTGCCATTATTATGTGATCAAAATGAAAATTATTATTGGTGCTCTTCAATAATAATGTCAAGTTACTTTAATGTATTTGTACCAAAAAATTATAAGGATTTGCTGATATCGTCCAAAACCACACTTTGCCAGGGGTGTTTTCAAACTTTTGGAGGGCAGTGTAAGTGTTCTGAGTTTTTGCAAAGATAACTCATTCCATTCAGGAGTTACATGCATTTTACTAAACGTAGCCCTGCCCCTTTCAAAGGTTTTGGCGTCCCTTTGCGACAGTGAGTCGAAAGTTCAACCTTTTTTTGATAATTATTGATATTCACTCTCCAGAGAATCTTTCTGCACTGGTTTGGTTCTGATCGGGCAAAAAAACTAGGAATAGTTTGCAAAAGTAGGTTTTGCAAAAAATCCAAAATACCTGAAAAAGCATGCGTTTTGTCTGGTGTGAGGAATTATGACAGATTTTGAGTACTTCTGTACATTTTTAACTTTAAAACGTTACTTCCGGCTAAAATACGAGTCTATATGTATTGCTTTCTCCAGTGAAAAGTCATCTTGTCTGAATCAGGAGAGAAATCTGCACAGATCAAGCACCGTTTACAAGCCAAAATAGCTCTAAACAAACATGCGGGTGGATTTTGATATGAGAGGACAACAGGAGATGGACTTTTTCACAGTGGAAATGAAAGTTTGAAGTTAAAAACATCTTAATGATGGATTTGTTTCTTACAAACATGTAGCTTTTGTCTTTATAAGACATTAATTGATGGACTGGAGTGGTGTGGATTACTTGTGTATTATTGTGATGTTTTTATCAGCTGTTTGGACTCTCATTCTGACGGCACCCATTCACATTTATTGGTGAGTGAGTGATGTAATGCTACGTTTCTCCAAATATGATGAAGAAACAAACTCACAAACTCACCTACATCTTTGATAGCCTGAGGGTGAGTGCATTTCCAGCAAATTTTTTAGGTGAACGTCCTTTAATTTTTCCCCAAATTTGTTCTCGCTTTATAGGTTTAGTGGCATGGACGATTAATCGCTTTGCATCACCCCTACTGAAACGCATCCCCACCATGGGGGACAGGCTGGGCCGCCAGACCCCTCTGCTATCCCGTGGACGTACGTTCGGATGGTCCACTTCCAGCAACAGCCTCAAACTAAAGAGCTGCGGCCACAACGGCCACGACTTCCTGCACAGCCTGGAGGAGGCAGCAGTGCCCAGCGCTTCCCTCACCGCCGCGCACTCTCCTGTTTCACTGGAACTGGAGCCCGTGGTGAATAATGGATCAAGCGCGCCCGTCGCTCCAGGTGGCCACACAAAGGAGCCACCGGCGCACAGCGAGCGCTGCCAGCCCCTCTCCATCTCCACCGTCCCCGGAGAGACGCCGCCGCGCCCGCTTCCCGTCGCCGCCCGCTTCACCCACAGCCCTTACCACACCAAGACTAGCATGCAGGGCGATGTGTACAACTTCCTAGAGAGACCCGCCGGCCTGAGGTGCTTCCTGTATCACTTCCTCGTGTGAGTAGACCTTTCCTGTTCACTTCTGTTCACCTGTGTGTAGCATTTGTAAATGTGAAGCTTTTGATTGGTTAATAGGGTTTTATAGGGATAAACATTTATTTTGTGTTTATTTGAGGCCATAGAAATCATTTTTTTCATGTACATTATTGATGTTTAGATTTTAGGAAGTTGACATGATTCTGCTAATAAGCAAATATGCTACCTGTCAAAAGTTTTTGAACAGTACGATTTTTCATGTTAGCAAATTAGCATTAAATTAATATTTATCCTCAATTTAAATGATTAAATAAATCATATGCCTCAAATAAACATAAAACCAAAAGAATCCTTTTAACCAATCACAAGTTTCATATTAACATACACTAACAGTCAAAAGTTTTTGAACAGTAAGATTTTTAATTTTTTTAAGTCTCTTCTGCTCACCAAGCCTGCATTTATTTGATCCAAAGTACAGTAAAAATGTTGAAATATTTTTGCTGTTTAAGTTTTTTGAAGCAGCAAATCAGAATATTAGAATGATTTCTGAAGGATCATGTGACTGGAGTAATGATACTAAAAATTCAGCTTTGAAATCACATGAATAAATTACAATATTCAAATAGAAAACAGTTATTTTAAAAAGTAAAAATATTTCAAAACTTTACTGCTTTTGCTATACTTATATATGCAGGCTTGGTGAGCAGAAGAGACATAAAAAAATTAAAAATCTTACTGTTCAAAAACTTTTGACTGTTAGTGTATGTTAATATGAAACTTGTGATTGGTTAAAAGGATTCTTTTGGTTTTATGTTTATTTGAGGCATATGATTTATTTAATCATTTAAATTGAGGATAAATATTAATTTAATGCTAATTTAAGACTATAGAATTTATTTTTACGTGCATTATTGGTTTTTAGAATTGGGTGATGGACACATCCTGTTTTTTTAAATAGCATTTGCTAATTAGCATTTGTAAATATGAAGTCAATAATTGGTTAAAAGGATTTTGTAGCATGCACATTTGTTTTATGCTTTTTTAAGGCATGTGATTCATATAAGGAGAGTGTTTTGTATGTACATTTTTTGTAAATATTTGTATTTTCTTTAGTGTAAATTCTGTTTTCTTTATTTAAGGCATATGATTTATTTAATCAGTTCAAATTGAGGATAAATATTTATGTTTATCTGAGCCTATACAATATATTTTTAATATACTTTTTTGATTTTTATATTTGGGTGGTTGACATTAAATATTTTTAGGAAATTATCATCCTAATAATAGTATAAATAGTATTTGCCAAATGGCATTTGTAAATATGAAGCTTGTGATTGGTTAACAGGCATTTTTCATGTTTATTTTAGGCATATTGTGCTTTATTTAGGTAGAAAATATAGAATTTAAGTTTTATTTCTAGTATTGATTTTAATGTTTGGGAAGTTAGAATGCCTGCTTTGTGAAACGGAATCTAAAAAGCTTTTTTAAATCACATTTTACAAATTGTTTTGTAATTATGATTATTAATAATAATTAAAACATTTTTTTTAATTTAAAAATTGAATTTAAATGTTTTTATATATTTACGGTAGGAAATGTACAAAATATCTTCATGGAGCATGATCTTTACTTAATATCCTAATGATTTTTGGCATAAAAATTGATAATTTTTTACCCAAACAATGTATTTTTGTCTACTGCTACAAATATACCCGTGCTACTTATGACTGGTTTTGTGGTCCAGGGTCACATATTTCATTTTTTTTGTCTGAGGGAGTTGTAAGTGTGACTGTTGTGGACTTCTGAGGGTGTCCTCGTTTAAACTTAGTTTAATTCCTTGCTTTTCCTAGAAATAGTAGATGGACGTCTGGTTTGGTTTGTGCACAAGGCATTTAGGAGTTTATATCTCGTCTTGTTTGTAATGCAGATGCTGTATTTCTTGGACTCGCAGATACAAACTCCTGACATGTTTTGCATGTAGAACCCTCGCATTTGCTCAAGAAAATGTGCTGTTGTTGCTCCAGCCGTGTGTTAATTACAGCTGATGTCGTGTGGATCTCCGTAACTAAAGGAGAGTCTCTATGGCCCGGATGTCTCCCCGCACCTGAAACGGGTCAACCTGATCCTGAAAGCAGCACCTCTGAGCGCGTCTGTGATACAGCGCTAACTCAGACAAAGGTCACCATGAGACACACACGAGACACGGCTCACCTTTAGCTCCACAGGGAAAGCAAGACTTCATTAGTCTCAAAAGGGATTTATTGACAGGGTACAGGAGAAAATGGATGATTTAAGTGTTAAATCACCATTAGGGAAGAGATAGTTTAGGTAATGAGTACATTAGGACCTTGCAGTAGTAATGAAACTAATAAAAAGGATGCATTGATCCAGTTTTGTTATGATTATAAAGGAATAGTGAAGATTGTCTATCATTTACTCACGCTCATAATCAGATTTTCAGTGTATAATGCCTCAAATTTCAGTCCGTTTCTCAGACAAATCTATCATATGAATTAGAAAATATACATATATATATATATGTATATATACACACACCTACACACTTTTTATTAATATTATATACTATGAATTAGAAGAGATATATATATATACACACACACACACACACACACCTACACACTTTTTATTAATATTATATACTATTATCGTTCTTATTGTTTTGAATTTTTTTCACTTTCACTTGATCAATAGAATGCATTCTTGCTAAAAAAAAAAAAAAATGTTAATAAACAATTTCTTATTCAAAACAATTATACCTGTATTTTTACAATATTAAATTGTGTGTGTATATGTGTGTGTGTGTGTGTGTGTGTATATATATATATATATATATATATCATGTTTAGTTATTTTATGTGATATTGTCATTTTTTTAGTTATTTTTTTACTATGAATATATTATTTTGGTTTAATTAATTTTTATTTTAGTATTAGTTTTAATTTACATTAAAATTTTCTTTATATTTAAACATTTCATTTAGCTGCCTATACATTTCTAATTTTAGTCATTTATATTTTATTTTATTTTATTTCAGATTATTTCATTTTATTTTATTTTATAATTACTTTAAAATATAATTAAAGCTCCCCCCTCTATATATGTATGTACAAACAATAACTAATAAAAATGAAAAAATTTAATATACAATGAATTAATAAATATTATAATAGCATATAAATAATACTAAAATAACTACATTACATTACTATAATTATTTACTGTAAATACTTTAATATATCATTAAAGGCAAATAATAATATCTAAAATTTAAAAAGAGCTATCCTAAAAATAATAATAATGACAAAAGTACTAAATTGAAAATTTAATTATTTAAACTGAAAAATTACAATTAAAATTCAAACTCAGAATGTGAAAAAAAGAACAGTGATTGTACACTGTAGCAATAAAAATTTTATGCCCAATTAATCATTCACAATAAGACCAAAAACCTGGATTAATAAAGTAAACAGGAAAAAAAGATGTTGAAATAAAATAAAATAAGATAAAATAAAAAATACGCTTTTTTGTAGGCGTTTTATTTCAGTATTAGTTTTAATTTAAATTTTATTTACATTTAAACATTTCATTTAGCTGCCAAGACAACAGTTTAGAATTTTATTTTATTTTATTTTATTTTATTTGATTTTACTTTATTATTTTATGAGTGAAATTTTAATTTCTGAGTAAAAATTGTTTCTGTAGCTTTTTTTTTTTTTTTTACTGTAGATAGAAAATTTTTAAAAAAGCTTAAATCAAAATTAAAAATGTTGTCTTACTAAAAAGATTTCATGGTTTCCCGCACATATAATTACTTATATATAATTAAAGCTTTCTCTCTATCTCGCTCTATTATTTTATTATTATTATTATTATTTTTAATTTAATCTACAATAATAACCCTGCTCAGAGTCAGTGCCCATCCATTTTCATTATATAGAAAAGTGCAGCATGAACGTCTGTCTAAGTATCTCTTTTTTGTGCATTAGATGTAAGAAAGAATGACATAGCAGTGAATAAATAATGACAGATTTTTATTTTTAGGTGAAGTGTCCCTTTAAGAATACGCTGACAACTCTCTGATCCACTTTTGTCAGTGAATGAGTTCCAAATTCAGGAGAATAATGAATGTTCAGATGTGGCTCTCTGCCCGGCGCGTTTGGCACGTATTAATACTTTTTTTGAGCTTATCGGACAGGCATGTCATGACAGCGATGGAAACTCTCTGGCTGCATGCCTTCAGTGCTGTTTGCTTTGGTGGTCTGATAACCTCTCTGTCTCTCTCTCTCTCTCTCTCTCTGTGTAACTGAGTATCTAGAGTTGCAGTCGCAGCAGTGAACCTGATCTCAGCCTCTTACAAAATTAAACCCCACTGACTGATATTCTGTGCCGCTCCTTTAAGTAACTCTTACTTGCCGATGGTTATCGATGTCAGGTTGTTCTCTGGCTGCTTTGCCAGCGCTGAAGTGGACGCATAAAGATCGTACGCATCCGTTCTGACAGATTAATGACCTGTCTGGGTCTTCAAGTGGCCATGGACAGGAGCTTTTGTACTGGGACATTGTTTCCAAAATCCTGTCGGAGTTTAAGGAAAGGAGGTGACATGTGGCCAAGTATGGTGTCCCGTATTGGGAATTTGTGCTCTGCATTTCACCCATCCGAGTGCACACACAGCAGTGAGAAGTGAACAAGCAACCTAGCCGTTACTGAGACTCAAACCTTTGTGAACTTTAAGTTACAAGTCTGACTCTCTAATCATTAGGCCACGACTGCCTCATTTTTTAGAAATGAGACTCAGACATTACGGTACATTGACTGGAGAAAAAGCATTTTTATTAGTCTTTTGAAATTATTTGTGAGAAATAAAAACTACATATTAAATTTCGAGCTATAAAACAAATTTTTGAGCTATAAAAGTTTTCTTTACACTTTAGGTTTTTCTTTCTACTTATCTGCTACTAAAATTTGGTGTTTAATTCAATGTGTTACTTGCAATTTCTTTGTAATAATTGATAGAATAAAAGAACAGAAATAGAATAAAACAGAAAACAATAGAATAGGTTAAAACAGAAAACAATAGAATACAATAGAATAGAATAGAGCAGAATTGAATATAGTAAAACAGAAAATAATAGAATACAACAGAACAGAATAGAATAGAATAGAATAGAATAGAATAGAATAGAATAAAAGAAAAGAATAAAGCAGAAAACAGTACAATATAACAGAACAGAAAGAATAGAATAAAAGAAAAAAATAGCATAGAACAGAACAGAATAAAACAGAAAACAATAAAATAGTTTATAACAGAATCAAATAAAACAGAAAAGAATAGAATAAAATAAAACAGAAAACAATAGAATGGAATAAAACAAATCAATAGAATAGGTTATAACAGAATCAAAACAGAATAGAATAGAATAGAACAGAACAAAACTGAATATATTTAAAAAAGAAAATAATAGAATAGAACAGACTGAAGAGAATAAAAACAGAATAAAACAGAAAACAGTATAATAGAATGGAACAGGAGACAATAGAATAAAACAGAAAAGAATAGAATAGAACAGAACAGAATAAAACAGAAAACAATAAAATAGGTTATAACAGAAACATAATAGATAACAGAATAGAATGGAACAGAAAAGCAAAGAATAGAATAGAACAGAACAGGAGAAAATAGAATAAAACAGAAAATAACAGAATACAACAGAACAGAATAGACTTGAAAAGAAAAGATAATAAAACAATAGAATAGAATAGAATAGAATAGAATAGAACAGGAGAGAATAGAATAAAACAGAAAACAATAGAATAGGTTATAACAATCAAATAAAACAGAAAAGAATGGAATAGAATAAAACAGAGCAGAACTGAATATATTAAAACAGAAAAGAATATAATAGGTTATAACAGAATCAAATAAAACAGAAAAGAATGGAACAGAATAGAATAGAACAGAATAAAATAGAGAATAAAAACAGAAGAGAACAGAACAGAAAAAATCAATAGAATATAATAGAACAAGAGAAAATAGAATAAAACAGAAATAGAATAGAATAGAACAAGAGAAAATAGAATAAAACAGAAAATAACAATACAACAGAACAGAATAGACTTAAAAAGAAAAGAGAATAGATTAGAAAAATAGAATACAACAGAATATAATAAAACAGAAAAGAATAGATTACAATAGAAAAAACAGATTATAACAAAAAATAGAACAAAAAAAACATTGTTTTATTAATTGAAACAAATTTATTAATTGAAATAAATTGTTTAAATTGAAGTACTAAATTATTGCATGATTTTATTGTATTATTTACTTAAAATTAAAACTAAGTATATATATATATATATATATATATATATATATATATATATATATATGTATGTATATTTGTGTAACGCCAAGCCAGCAGAGGGAGCCCTGACCCATGAACTGACTGTTGCTGCTCCCTCTGCTGCCTCGTTGGTAACTTCCTGTTTGGTGGCCATAAAGGGAGGCCATTTCCAAACAGACAACTGCGAAGTATTGTTTTGCTCTTGTGGACTCTACCAAGCGTTTATCCCTGTTTTCTTTGCTCTGTTTTTGTCATTGCCACGGTTTTGTTTTATTGTCATAGTTTTGCTTTTTGTTTCACGCCATAGTTCTGTCTAGCTTAGCCATCGTTCCTTGCCTTGTTTATTTGTTACTTTTCGGACTGCTCTCTCTGGTTATTGGACTGTGCCTGTTTTGTGGATTACGCTATTGTTTTGTCTTCGTCACACTGTTTGTTGGATATTGACCCTGCCTGTTGACTACGATCTGGTTATTAAAGCTCGCACTTGGATCTTATACGCTTCCTACGAGTCCTCCTTACAATATGTATTTTATATATATATATATATATATATATATATATATATATATATATACACTACCGTTCAAACATTTGGGGTCAGTACATTTTTATTGTTTCTTTTTTTTTTTTTTTTTTTTTTTTTAAGAAATTAATACTTTTATTCACCAAGGATGTATTAAGTTAATAATTAAAAGTTTATTAAAAGTTAATAATAAATAATTTACATTGTTATAAAATAATTATATTTTGAATAAGCACTGTACTTTTTAAACTTGTTATTCATGAAAGAATCCTGAAAAAAAAAATTACAGGTTCCAAAAAATATTTGGCAGCACAACTGTTGATATTATCCAACATTGATCATTCTAATAATAAATCCGCATATTAGAATGATTTCTGAAGGATCATGTGACACTTAAGACTGGAGTAACAGCTGATAAAAATTCAGCTTTTCATCACAGGAATAAATTCTATTTTAAAGTATGTTCAAATAAAAAACATTATTTTATATTGTAAAAACATTTTGCAATATTACTGTTTTTTTTCTGTATTTTTAATCAAATAAATGCAGCCTTGATGAGCATAAGAGACTTCTTTAAAGACTATTACAAGTCTTACTGACCCCAAACTTTTGAACAGTAGTGTGTATATATATATAAAAGACCTAGTAATAATGACAATAACAAAATTCTATTAATAAATTTTTGTGACTAATTTTGGAGTAACTTGTATGTAAAATGATGCTACACACACAAACATCAATAAAAAATAAAATTTAAATATAAAACAAATGCTAATCTGATAATAATACTAAATACTAAAATAACATTGATTCCAAAAGCAAAATATTATGCGCCAAAAAAGGTACGTTTAAATACAATACTAAAATAAAAACTGATAAAAATAAATAAAAACTGATTAAAAACTATTCAAAAGCTAATAAAAATGACACAATTACTAAACTGAAAATTAAATTATTTAAACTGAAAAATTACAATTAAAATAAAAACTACACTTTTTTTTTGTAGAGGTTATGAACTATAAAATTAAAAATGAGCCTCTCAGATCATCAGAGGAATCTTTATATAGTCTTTGTTCAATCTCATTGTTTTCTCAAAAAAAAAAAAAATTATAATGATTCTCTTACAGGCTGCAAAATTACTTAGCTTTCATATTTTTAAACATGTGCCTTTTTTGCCAAAGGCTACAATTTGCAAAAAGTGCGGAAGATAAAAACAGCCAGCACTGTTGCATTATGGGAGATTTCCTACAGCTATGCACATGGCCAGGTGCGTCTGATGAACCTTACGCAATGATCCACATGTCAGTGCACCGTTTCACCCTCTGCCTTTGCCACGCTGCAGCTGCACGACTGCAGACGTTTTGATATTTTATGTAATGCAGGAATGCATTCTAATGCAATATTTGTGTTTCTTGAAGATTCGGACACAGACATGCCACATTGAGACTCATTAAATGACACCATGCAACATCTCCATTTCATCTTTCAGCATGCAAATACGGCATGCGTGATGTATCAGACTGTCTGTCGTCTTTATATAGCATTGTATATAGAGCAGACGTCCTGACCTCTGGTCTTTAAGATCCGTCTGATCTGTCTGTATTTCTCATTTCAATTACAGCTGACTGAGCAGCTTAGATATGATGGGAGTATCAGAGACTCCCGTAAATCAGTCGGCTGAGCTTTATCATTGAATCTTATAGGCTGAGAGAAGGGGACGGAGAGCTGTAGGATCATCTGTAGGATCATCTCAGGTCATCTCAAAGCTTTCAGAAAGCATTTAGCAAATGTAGTGTATCTTGTTGCTGGCACATGTGAGACATCTGAAGTCCACTTAGTGTAGTTTAGATCTGTCTGACTCATAGATTTGTGCATTTTATTTGTTAAATATAAACCCATATGCTTCAATATGTTTTATAATTCCATATGTTTTATTTGTTAAATATGAATACATATGTTTCAAATGGGGACAATATCGGGGACAATATCGACAATGGCAAAAAGTGGTGGGGACATGTCCCATCCGTCCCACCCCTAAATTACGTCTATAATACAGAGACTCTGTGGTGATATCAAACGTTGCTTGTTATTTTGAGCATCTTAACTAGCTCAACTCAGAAACTTTGTCTTAACCAATGGCGTGAGTTTGGGGCGGGACTATCCGTTTGGCTGACCAATGACAGACATTATTTTGACTTCCGTTTTAAAGCACGTTAAAACACGTTTTAAACTAGCACGTTATTGGGAAAGGTGATTGCACAAATTCATAAAAAAAAAACGTTATACTCACTTCTGCTGTAAGTGAAGCTGGATCACGAATGATTTGCGCGAACATAGACACATTTATGTAGATCAGGAGGCGCATTCCCTTCATGAACAAACGTAATCCGCTGCATCTTCAGCGGCTCAGATGTCGGGAGTAAATGACGACCACTATGTTTATTATTACATCCAGCAACTCAACACCTCAATCGCTCAATCAGAGATATTCTTGTCTAACTTACATCCCTGCTCCGGCATCGAAACAATGGAGGTTCTAAGGTAAGACGCTCATGTCAGTCAACTATCGTGGGAGCGGTGTGGAGTCACAGTCACATTATTTTTACAGATTAATTAAAAACCACTGCATGGATTTTTATCATTATAGGGTAGATGTGTACATACATTACTAACACACATTAATGTTCAAACAACATGAAAAAGTAAAGTTTGCATCCGATGACCACTTTAAGGTCATAAAGTACTGTATTATCTGAAATAAAAGTAGGGTACAACTGGGCTAAAGGCGTCCCAGGGTAAAAGGCACCTTTGATATTATTTTCCTCTAAACCACTAGATGGCAGAAAAATGTGGCGTGGCACTTTCCAAAACATCCGGTTTTCAACATACACGTGCAAAATTCTCTGATCCTTGAAGTGATTGCGGGATCCAGCGCAAAGTCGATTCTGTGCTTACTTGATCTAATATTTATTGTTTTAAAAAAATGTTGTAGATTTAAGTAGCAAATGAGAATCACTAAAATTATTCCGTATATATTGAGACAAAGGTCTTTCTAATGATTTTCAGTTTTGTTTAAGATACTTAAAATAGCAGTTTTTAAATAACAAAATAATATGTAAAAGTATGGTATTTGAGGTAAAAAGCACCCCTGCTGTTGCAGCTGAAAGGCACAATAATTAACATGATAATTAATAAAAGGCTGACTTTTCCATTTGTTGACCTGACATTGTTAGATTCGGATGGTGAATATCATATATTATGTTGGATGTTCATCTTAGAGATAATCACCATGTTTAGAATGAAACCATCATATTTAAAAACATGCTATTAATCATATCATATAATAAAATATCATTTGTTGTTACTACTGTAAATCTATTTTAAATTATTATGGGATCTCCTTCAATGCTTTCAGAATCTTTACATTTTAAAATGATTTTGTTTCTGTATTTTAAAATATATGTTTTATATTAACATATTTTAATTATTTTATTTATCAAAATAAGCTGAAAATAGTACAAACTTTGCTAAAGTGATTGTTTTGAACAAGTATTAACTTTTTTTTTATTAAAAAAAAACTGCAACTATTACAGAAGGTTCAAACACTCACTGATGCTTCAGAAGGAAAAACCATGCATTGAGATCTGGGGGTGAAAATTTTTTGAAACATGTAAATATCTTCTGTAGCCTCTGAAGGGCAGTACTAAATGAAAAAATATGATATTTAGGCAAAATAAGAAAAAAGTACACATCTCCATTCTGTTCAGAAGTTTTCACCCCCCCAGCTCTTAATGCATGGTTTTTCCTTCTGGAGCATCATTGATTGTTTGAACCTTCTGTAATAGTTGCATATGAGTCCCTCAGTTGTCCTCAGTGTGAAAAGATGGATCTGAAGGATTTTTCTGAAAAACAGCGGCCAGTTTAACAGGAGAAATAAGGGACTCATGAACAGCTATCACTAAAACAAAAAAAAAAAAAAAAAAAAAAAAAAAAAAACAGCTGTGGATCATTCAGGTAGCAACACAGTATTAAGAATCAAGTGTATGTAAACTTTTGAACAGGGTCATTTTTATAAATTCAACTATTATTTTCTCTTGTGGACTATATGTAAACGTCTTTTACTGTATGTCAAATGTCTTATTCAGGTCAGTACTAAATAAACAATAACATAGATTTTGAATGATCCCTCTTATTTTGATAAAATAATTAACATTTCTAATGATTCTGAAAGGGGGATGTAAACTTTTGACCTCAACTGTATATCAAAATACTGATCCCTTTTTTTAATGCTAAAAGTTCAATTAAAAAATACTTATTTTAATTTTTTGGGGGCCATAATTTTCACATTTAAAAATATACTTAATTGAGCCATAAGAATAATCAGTTAATCCCAAATGAGATCATAGCTGGACAGCTGGATGGATGCAGGAATCATTTTGAACCATTTCCACATTGAAATCCCATTAGACATCAAATATACTGATGATTGTAGTTGTTTTGGCTTGGTTGGCGATGCTTAATGCTCTATGAAGCGAGTCCACTCTTGGCTGGGTGGGCTGGTGGTTTTGCTTGCTGTAATTGTCTCTGATTATTTGCACTTAGAGCGGCTGTATTTACCGAACTGCAGCGTACAGAGACCAGTGTACCGTTTCGTGCTTAAGTTGAGGTGTTGACTGGATTACATTCATGTTCTCTTGTTTCCCTGTCAGGATCCCAAAACCGCCTGCCATCAATAAGTAATCTCAGGCCAGAGGCGGGTCAGGTGATGTTCAGGAGCCGCTGGACTTCACAGCTCTGCTTTTACAGTCTCACAGTTTATGTCTCAACGGTTTGTTTGTGTTGCTTCAGGTTGCACTAGACAAACAGAGACATTTGCAGGTTATTATCCTCACTGCTTTAGTGTATTTCTCAATTTGAAGGTGTATTTCCCCACACACTATCAGAAATAACGGTGCAAAGCTGTGACTAGAGCAGTATTCAGAGGTTCAAAAGCTAAACGGTACATCTTTGTACCTTATTTACCCCAAAATGGTACATAGTAGTACCTTAAAATACATACTGTATTAGTGCTTTACAATTACATATTAGTGCCTCAGTGGTACGTATTAGACCTTAATAGTACATATTAGTATTTTAAAAGGACATATTACTACATTAAAGGTACAAATTAATGCTTTAAAATTACATGTTAGTACCTTAATGGTACATTTTAATGTTTTAATACATATTAGTGCTTAAAAAGTGCTCATTAGTACCTAAATGTTGCATATTATTGCTTTAAAGGTACATATTATTATTTTAAAATTGCATTATAATCTGTAAATTAGTACCTTAAAGGTATATATTAATGCTTTAAAATTACATATTAGCACCTAAATGGTACATTTTAGTACTTTAATACATATTAGCGCATTAAAAGTGCTTTTTAGTACCTTAATTGTACATATTAATGCTATAAAGATGCGTAATAGTACCTAAATGGCCCAAATTAGTATTTTAAAAGTATCTTAAAGGTACAAATTAGTACCTTAATGGTACATTTTAGTACTTTGATACATATTAGTGCTTCAAAAGTGCATATTAGTACCTTAAAAAACCAAATTAGTACCTACATGGGGCATATTAGTGCGTTAAAATTGCATATTAGTATGTTAACGGTATTGGTGTTTTAAAGGTATATATTAGTACCTAAATGGTGCGTATCAGTACCTTAAATGTACAAGTTAGTTCTTTAAAGATATTTTAAAAGTACATATTTGTGCCTAAACGTACAGATTAGTACCTTGAAGGTACAAATGAATGCTTTAAAATTACATATTAGTACCTTAGTGGTACATTTTAGTGCTTTAAAACATATTAGTGCTTTAAAAATGATTATTAGAACATAAAAGGTGCATATTAGTATTTTAAAATTATATTAGTACCTTAATGGTACATTTTAGTGCTTTAATACATATTGGTGTTTAAAATTGCTTATTGCTACTTAAAAGGTGCGTATTAGTACCTATATGGTACATATTAATATTTTAAAATTACATATTAGTACCTTAATTGTACATATTAGTGATTTAAAAATGCATTTTAGTGCCTAAATGGCACATATTAGTACCTTAATGGTATGCTTTAGTGCTTTAATACATTTTGGTGCTTCGAAATTGCTTATTAGTACTTAAAAGGTGCATATTAGTACCTTCGATGGTTTAAAACATATTAGTGCTTTAAAAGTGTATATTGGTACGTAATAATGTTTTAAAGATATGAATTAGTACCTAAGTATTAGTACCTTAAAGGTACATATTAATGCTTTAAAGGTACATATTAGTACCTAAATGGTACATTTTAGTGCTTTAAAACATATTAGTTCTTTGAAAGTGCTTGTCAGTACCCAAATTAGTGCCTAAATGATGCGTATTAGTGTGTTAAAATTGAATATTAGTAACTAAATGGTACATTTCAGCACCTTAAATGTACAAGTTAGTTATTTAAAGGTGCTTTAAAAGTGCATATTTGTGCATAACGGTACATATTACTGCCTTAAAGGTATATATAAAGGTATATTACCACTTTAAAACTGTGTATTAGTTCCTAAAGTGTACATATTAGTATTTTTTGGAAAGGTATCACCCCAGGGACAGTTTTGTACCGCTTGCCTGAGAATGTATGACGTTTAGTGCTTTCTTTTTGTTAAACACAAAAGCAAAAACTTGCTGTGTGGTTGCTGAAGTGTGTTTCAATCACAGTTTTTTTTTGCAAAGTATGCCAAATGTACTGTATATGATAGCATAATCCTCTCCATCACCCTGCTAATGAGTGTTAATATCTTTGCTAAGCTGATGGATGACTCAGATATGAGGGGCATGACTCTGGGAAACAGCCATCACCGGCTTTTCCTGGACGACCGGAAAGCCGTAATCGCTGACAGATAGGTCAGCAACGATCTGTCATCTGCAACCTTGAAAATTGTGCAACAAACAGTACCTCTGAAAACATTAAAGAAACCTGATTTTTGTACTTTTTTGCTGTTTTTCCATCGAGGAAATTTATCAAGCTGTATGAAAGTTTGGGACTGGTAAGATTTTTACAAGAAGGCTTTTCTGCACATCAAGGCTGCATTTATTTGATCAAAAATATAATAAAAACTGTAAAATTGTGAAATATTATTACAATTTAAAGTAACAACTTTCTATTAGAATATATTTTAAAATAATAATTTATTCCTGTGATGCAAAGCTGAATTTTCAGCATCATTACTCCAGTCTTCAATGTCACGTGATCCCTCAGAAATCATTCTAATATGCTGATTTGCTGCTATATATTGTTAATGACATTGTTGATTGTTTATCATGCATTGAACGTCTCTTTATATGTACTTCCGCTTCTGTAGGCGAACAGTTTTAATGGACGTGATGAATGACACTCGTCAGTCTGATTTTGGGATCTGGCTCTGTAATGCACCAGATGTTTTGTTTTAATCAGGTCTAGAGTTTGTCCTTCATTTTTTATTATTATTTTTAACCAGTGACCGGGTTTGTCCCAAACTCCCGGTCCTATTAGGTGCCGGCGTGCCGTGTCTTCTTAACGCAATGGGAGGTTGATTGAAAATGGCTTGTCTAAGGCTGAGTTCGGATGGAAATGTTATTGTTTTTTGGGCTGGGAATCTGGTTTGGATTTGGATTTTAATTTGGCTAAAGGCGAGAGCCCTGGATGTGTCTGCAGGGGTCCATGGGATTGACAGGAACATACTGTTGGGTAGAGACTCACATCTGCACACAGAGACAGTGATCCTGCTGTGAGAAACAACTCATGGGGCGTGTAGGGTCACAAGGCCAAAGGTCAAACACAACAAGAGCTTTCAGAAGATGCACAGCTCCAGACTAGATTATGTACTGTTGGTTTAAATCTGTAATTTTTGTTAATTAGACTGTAGTGATTTAAAATATTTATATTTTATATTTATTAAATGATATTTCATTTGCAATTTATATTCTAATTTATTTAAATGTTTACATGAAAGTAAATATATATTAAACAAATTATAAATATACAATATAGACCATTTCGCTAGATGTAAACAACACTGGTCCAGAAGCGCTTCCTGTTTTTTTTTTTTTTTTTTTTTTTTTATTTCACATATACAAATACATCTTAAAGGTGCTAATGTAACATTTTCATCCAGTCAGATGTTATGTTGGTTGTATTTTTTTGTGATGTTTGTGTAAAGTTAAAAAAAAAAGAAACAGGAAGTGTATCGGGACCAGTATGTTTACATCTAGCGAAATGGTCTATACATTATAAATGGCATTATTTATATTTATATATGTAAATATATTTATATGTGTAAATATCGTAATATAAATATATACTAAATTTAAATATATTACAACATAAATATAAATAATACATTAAATATTATTTAATAATAAAAAAAGTACACAGATATGTCATATGTAGATAAATAAAATATAAATTCTAAATTAATTTAAATATTAAAATTAAAGTAAATCTATATTAATCAAATTATAAATAAACATACTAAATATATTATTTAACACAATAACGAATTATTAATTATTTAATAAAGTACACACACACACACACACATATATATATATATATATATATATATATATATATTTAAATATATATCAATATAAAAATAAATTTATATAATTATTTTATAATTACAATATTTAATAATTACAAAGTACACACACGTGTAATATTTGTATTATTTACATATATATATGTAAATATATAAATAAATATGAAATATATATTTTAAAGTAAATCAGTATTAAACAAATTATAAATACACATTCTAAATATAAATAATTAATTACAAATTTATGAGTGTAATATATATGTACATAAATGTAATATAAATAAACATTCTAAATTATTTTAAACGTTTAAAATAAATCAATATTAAACTAATTCTAAATATACATTCTAAATATAATATTATACATTACATATTATTTGATTATTATTTTTAATATATTTGAATATAATTATTTAAAATATTTAAGTATAAAATATATTAATTCTAAAAAATAAAATAAAATATTTAAAAAAGTACATATATATATATATATATATATATATATATATATATATATAATACATATGTAAATAAATCTAATATAAATAAATTCAAAATTAAATATTATTTAATAATTAAAAGAAAGTGTGTGTGTGCGTGTGTGTGTAAAATCAAGTATAATTATATAAGTTTATATATTTGAGTAGTTAAAAAATGTATGTGTGTGTGTGTGTGTATATATATATGTATATATATATGTATATTTGTATATGTATGTATAAATATAAATACTAAGTTAAACATAATTCAATTCAATAAATCAAACATCTCTCTCTCTCTCTCTCTCTCTCTCTCTCTCTCTCTCTCTCTATGTGTGTGTGTGTGTGTGTGTGTGTGTGTGTGTGTGTGTGTGTGTGTGTGTGTGTATGTATATAAAATACAGTAGTTTTTTCAAATATAAATTCAACTAAAGCCAGTTTAATTCTTTCATATTTTGACTATTATTCACAGATGGTACCCGACCAGTTCGTAGTAACAATTCCCTGCTACTGAACCTTTGGACAGATTTAAAGGGATATTCAGCTTATGAAACATTATTACTCTTTCGTCTATTGACCTGGCTCTTAATCCATATTTGAGAAAACGAGGGAGGCCATATTTGTTCCATTTACGGGTTTCACGTCCTGCATCTGTGTTAATCCTGCTGTTGATGGTGTGATATCACAACATCTGGTCATTTCTGAAATGGATTAGAGGAGCATTTCTTCTTCCATACAGTGCAGCTGCAGTCATTTAGCTCGTCTGAGATCGCTTATATTTTACATAAGCCCAAAATGTTCTGAAACGGCATACAGTATGCACTTGATTTCTGAACATAATCGCCTTGTGTGAATAGTGTTGAGAGTGTTCAGTGACAGAACTTAAAGAACTTCAGTCGTAATCTGTTTTGGCCTTCTGGTTATGGACTCCAAACTGAGTGAATGTTTAAAAGCCAGATAATACAGCAAAACTGTAAAAAAGTGGAACCTTAAGAGCAGAACCATACAGAAATAGAATGGAATCCTATAGATTTTTCCCTCAGCAGAAAATACCAAGTGCATGTTTATAATTATTACCCAGCAAGACATCTACTAATTTTATTATTTTATTTTGTTTTGTTTTGTTTTGTGTTATTTTATTTTATTTTATTTTATTTTATTTTATTTTATTTTATTTTATTTTATTTTATTTTATTTTATTTTATTTTATTTTAGATTTTATTTCATCTCAGGAAAAATGTACTTGTTGTCTGTACTTACCACCCAGCTGAGACATCTACTATTTATTTTATTTTATTTGATTTTATTTCAGGAAAAAATAGCAAGTACTTGTTGTCTATACTTACCACCCAGCTGAGACATCTCCTGTTTTATTTTATTTTATTTTATTTTATTTTATTTTATTTTATTTTATTTTATTTTATTTTATTTTATTTTATTTTATTTTATTTTATTTTATTTTTTTATTTCAGGAAAAAATGCCAAGTACTTGCTGTCTACTTACCACCCAGCTGAGACATCTGCTGTTTTATTTTATTTTGTTTTATTTTATTTTATTTTATTTTATTTTATTTTATTTTATTTTATTTTATTTTATTTTATTTTATTTTATTTTATTTTATTTTTTATCTTAAGAAAAATGGCAAATGCTTGTTGTGTATACTTATTACCCAGCTGAGACATCTACTATTATTTTATTTTATTTTATTTTATTTTATTTTATTTTATTTTATTTTATTTTATTTTATTTTATTTTATTTTATTATTTCAGGAAAAAATGGCAAGTACTTGTTGTCTGTACTTATCACCCAGCTGAGACATCTACTATTTTATTTATGTTGTTTAATTTAATTTAATTTAATTTAATTTTTTTATTATTTTATTTCAGGAAAAACTATTTTATTTATTTATTTATTTTTTATTTTATGCATTTTTGGATGCATCTTTATGTCAGATCTGTTTAATATTGTATTTCTAATATTTTAATATAATATTTGCTAATATTACAAGCCCTTGCATTAGAGGAGTGTATGACGGTACTTTTTTTTAAATGTTTTTATTTTTTTTACTTTTCCAGTAGCAAAGAATGCATGTGCATGTGTAAACCTAAGAGTTACACTGAGGACTATTAATGCAATTAATTTATTTAGAACAGAACCTTTCAACTGAACCCAGAGGAACAGAACCCTACAGTTCTGACTCATTTGCTGAGCAGAGCCTCTATAAGATCCACACTTCACCCAGGTGCTGTCACTATTTGAGGATGTCGCTCATTGTGGTTTGAGACGCTCACATGCGTGCCGTTAGGCGACCACCATCAGTCACAAGAGACTCGGCCGCTCCGAACACTCGAGGTCAGCGTACATCTGGACGTGACGTAACTCCCGCAAGCCTTTGCCGCTTTATCTTTTGTAATACACATGTGACTTTTTGATCTCCGACTGCTGTGTGAGTCACACTGTGTTTGTCTTTTTGAGTTGGAAGGAGAGTGTGTGTTTGAAGAAGAAGCGTGTGGGTGCGTGTTTATGCAAGTGTGTAATCTCTCTTGTGGTTAAACGCTCCCCCATCTGTCCTCTGTGTGTGTGTGGCGAATCCTTACACACAACAACAATACGTTAATAAACACTGTTCTGTCTAGAGATGTTCAAAACCATGACATGTCTGTGGGTTTTCTGAATGACTGGTAGATTATTTTGTTTGGCTGTGTTTTGATGATGTTTTATTAAGTTGATTTGAATGTGACAGGGCATTAAAGGAGATTTAAAACTTTTGATGAAGGTTTTTAATTGCAAACTGGCACATGCAAAAACTGAATGAAAAATAAGATGACAATGAATGCGGTTGAAGACAAATCAGTGCATGTAAAATGTATTTTAGGGGTGTCACTGATGATTATTTTGGTAATCAAGTAATCTGTTGATTATTCTGATGATTAATCTAGTAATCGGATCATTATAATTATTTTTTGTAGTAATAAAAATAGACCTAGGTGAACAATAGCCTTTAAAATTACTTAAAATACTCATGGCAGTGAGGCAATAATAATTAGTTCAAATGAAGTATCAAAAGCAAGTAATCGTATGGTTTTATTATTAACTAAATTGTTAAAATGCATAATGTATGATAAACAGTAGAGCTAATTAATGTATATTACTGATCCTGACGATTGTTTGTATATTTTTACTTTAAAATTTTATTTATTTATTTATTTATTATTATTATTTTTTTTTTTTATTTTATTTTATTTTATTTTATTTATTTATTGATACCTCAGCGGGAAATACCAAGTGCATGCTTATAGTTATTACCCATCTAAGGCATATACTAATTTTTGTTAGTTTAGTTTAGTTTATGCATTTTGTTTGCATCTTTCTGTCAGAGGTGTTTAATATTGTATTTCTAATATGTTAATACAATATTTGTTGTGCATTTCTAAAAATGTGTTTTTATTTTATTTTATTTTATTTTATTTTATTTTATTTTATTTTATTTTATTTTATTTTATTTTATTTTATTTTATTTTTGCATGCATCGTTCTGTCAGAGGTTTTTTTATTTTATTTTATTTTTATTTTATTTTATTACCTAGCTAAGACATCTATTTTTATAGACATAGACATATATTTATATTTTATTTTATTTTATTTTATTTTATGCATTTTATGCAATTTATGCATTTCTGCATGCACCTTTGTGTCAAAGGTGTTTAATATTATATTGTAATATAATATTTGTTGTGCATTTTTCAAATATGTGATCGTGCATACTAATATTATTTACAGGCTCTTACATTATAACAGTTTATAACAATACTTAGATATTTAGATGCTGATGTGAACCGTATGTACCGAAGTGTTGAGTAGTATTGCAGTTGTTATAAGCTGGCGTACTGTAATCAAAAGTAATTAGTTGCAAATGTGAATTGAGATTATTTGTGATCAGGATCCAGTATCAGTTGCCTGCAGAAATCAATTCAAAAGAAACCAATTGAAATCTGCATCAGACTCTGATGAAATGGCCATAAGTGCTTTTGATGGGAACAGATAATGATGTGGTTTTGAATAATTCGTTGAAATCATTAAATGGAAAGCGATACACCTTTGTGTAACGACAGATCTTACCTACTTTATGTGCGCAGGTTCCTCATGGTCCTAGTGTGCCTGATATTCAGTGTTCTGTCCACCATCGAGCAGTATGCAGACTTTGCAACAGGATCTCTCTTCTGGATGGTGAGCATTATCAACTTTTTAAATTTTTATTTATTTTATTTAAATGTTTTTTATGCCCAGCTAATTTATTTTATTTTATTTTATTTTATTTTATTTTATTTTATTTTATTTTATTTTATTTTATTTTATTTTACTTTACTTTACTTTATTTTATTTTATTTTATTTTATTTTTACCTCAGCAGAAAATACTAAGTGCATGTTTTTTACTTATTACCCAGCTAAGACATCTACATTATTTTAATTTAATTTAATTTAATTTAATTTAATTTAATTTAATTTTACTTTACTTTACTTTACTTTACTTTACTTTACTTTTACTTTTACTTTTACTTTATTTTATTTTATTTTTACCTCAGCAGAAAATACCAAGTGCATGTTTGTATTTATTACCCAGCTAAGACACCTACAATTTATTTTATTTTATTTTATTTTATTTTATTTTATTTTATTTTATTTTATTATTATTATTTTTTTATTTATTTATTTTTTTTACCTCAGCAGAAAATACATAATACCCAGCTAAGACATCTTCTAACTTTTTTTTACATTTTAAAATTTATTTTATTTTATTTATTTATTGATTTTTTTTATCTCAGCAGAAAAATACCAAGTGCATGTTTATACTTAATACCCAGCTAAGACATCTGCTAACTTGTTTTTTACATTTTAGAATTAATTGTATTTATTTATTTATTTATTTATTTATTAATCTCAGCAGAAAATACCAAGTGCATGTTTATACTTAATACCCAGCTAAGACATCTGCTAACGTTTTATGTTATTTTATTTTATTTTATTTTGTTTTATTTTATTTACCTCAGGAGACTTTATTACTCAGCAGAAAAAAATGATTGATTGAATAACATGGACAGATTAAGCTATTTTTTATTAAAGTAAGGGGGTCTTTTTATTTAATTGTGCAGTAATGCAGTACTGTATTCTCCCACTGGATGGCAGTGTGATATCTCAGTCGAGCTGATGTTGCGTTTATGCACAGGGCTTGAAGGCTTGTATTCCCGTGAGCACATTAAATATTACTGATTGAGTAGTTTTATATTTCTGTCAGTACACCCACACCTGAAGACACCTGTGGGGCGGGTCCCAGAGAAACCCAGAGGCTTTGAACAGCGTCCAGACACACTTCATCAAACCAGCGCTGGCAGAATTTAATGCGTGTTTAATTGCACAACCTGGATGACAGATTCTGATGAGAGACACGAGCGAGTGTGTGTCTGTTTATACTGTGTGTGAGATAATACTCTGAGATCTCTTTAAAACCAAGGGTTTTAGGCTGCAATTAAAAGTCAGTGAGCTCAATATGAACATTTCTCATCAAATGCTCTTGACTCTTGGATGTTGGATGACAACTAGTGACTCGTTAGAGACTGTTTTTATTACTAAAGGCAAAGTTTACCTCTAAATGAGTTATTTAATTTAATTATATTTTGATTCGGTCCAAGCTGGATCCTCTGGCATGTTGATCAGACACACATATATACATACAAAGATCCACCTGTGTCTTTCTGCTTTGCAGGAGATTGTACTGGTGGTGTTTTTCGGGACGGAGTATGTGGTCCGGCTGTGGTCGGCCGGCTGTCGGAGCAAATATGTGGGCATTAAAGGCCGTCTGCGGTTCATCAGGAAACCCATCTCCATTATAGGTATCTGCTTGAATGAATTATATTACTTTAGGTTTGTTTCTCACACTGGAAATTTATCTAACTTCAATATTATTTTATTTTATTTTATTTTTTATTTTTATTTTTTTTATTATTATTATTTTATTTTATTCTTAAAGGATGGTTATCTGGTTGTCCCCAGTATAATTTTAGTATAATTGAAAAACTATTAATTATTTAATTAATAAAATTAGTGTTTATTTTTATATTTTAAATTTCCATGATTTTTTTTTTTTTTTTTAGAAACTTTGTTGTGTGTTTTTGTCATTTTTATTTATTTATTTGTGTTTTAAATATAAATTTATATAGATTTATTAATGTTTACATAGTTTGTATAGCTAAAATAAAATAAGTTTAGGACTTTTTTTTTTTTTTCAATTAACAATTTCTTTGTTTAGTTTAGTATATATTTTAATAACCATTCCAGTATTATTTTAGTATAATTGAGAAACTATTATTATTTAATAATAATTAATATTTAATTAATGGAATTAGTGTTTTTTATATTTTGAATTTCCATTTAAAATAAAATTAATTTTATAGTTTCAGTTAACATTTATTTTATTTCAAGTATTTTTTTTTGTTAGTATAGTATATATTAGTATTAGTATATATTTGAATAACCATTTCAGTATTATTTTAGTATAATTGAGAAGCTAATAATATATAATAATAATAATAATAATAATAATTAATATTTAATTAATAAAATTAGTTTTTTTATATTTTAAATTTCCATTTCAAACTTTGTTGTGTTTTTGTCATTTTTACTTATTTATTTATTTTTAAATATAAACGTATATAGATTTATAGATGTTTACATAGTTTTTATAGCTAAAATAAAATAAGTTTAGGTTTTTTTTTTGTAGTTAACATTTATTTTATTTCAAGTTATTTTAATAACCATTCCAGTATTATTTTAGTATATTTAAGAAACTATTAATATTTAATCATAATAATTAATATTTAATAAAGAGAATTAGTGTTTATTGTCATATTTTCATTTAATTTTTTCTTGAACTTTTTTTTAACTTTTTATTTTTTATGTTTGTTTTTAAATATATGTTTATATAGATTTATAGATGTTTGCATAGTTTTTATAGCTAAAATAATAAAAAAAAGTTTTATAATATTTTTTAATATTTATCTTGTCTCCAGTATCATTCAAGTATAATTAAGAAACTATTATAATTTTTCATTCATATTTAATAACAATTGATATTTAATTAACAGAATTAGTATTTGTTTTTATATTTTACATTTACATTTCATTGTTTAAAAACTTTTAGTAACTGTTGTGTGTTTTTGTCATTTTTATTTATTTTTTTTTGTTTTAAATATAAATTAATATAGATATATAGATGTTTACATAGTTTTTATAGCTAAAATAAAATAAGTTTAGAATTTTTATTATTTTTTAGTTTAGTTTATATTTTAATAGCCATTTTTAATCATCATTAATATTTATCTGGTTGTCTCCAGTATTATTTAAGTATAATTGAGAAACTATTATAATTTTGTATTCATATTTAATAACTATTAATATTTAATGAATAGTATTACTGTTTATTGTCATATTTTTTGAAATTTTTATTTTCATTTTTCTTCAACTAAATAAAATTTATTGTGTATTTTTGTAATTTTTCATGTTTGTTTTAAATATAAGTTTATATAGATTTATGTTTACATAGTTTTTATAGCTGAATTTTTTTTTTACATTTCAGCTAACATTTTATTTCAAGTAACATTTTTTTGTTTGTTTGTTTTTATAGTATAAGTATAATTGAGAAACTATTATAATTTGTATTCATATTTAATAACAATTAATATTTAATTAATAGAATTAGTGTTTATTGTCATTTTTTATTTTAATTGTACTTTTTCTTAAACTTCTTGTAACTTTATTGTGTTTTTATCATTTTTATTTGTATGTGTTATTTTTATTTTTGTTTACATAGTTTTTATAGCTGAAATAAAGTAAGTTTTTTTTGTCACTTAACATTTATTTTATTAATTTATTTTATTAAATAAGTAACATTTTCTGGTTTAGTTTAATATATATTATAATAACCATTTTTAATCATTGTTAAAATGATGCAACAAAAACTGCATATATATTTCATATATTTCACTGAATTGTTTGTCCTATTTACAGACTAAAGTATGATGTATATATATACATACACACACAAACACACACATGTGTGTATATATATATATATATATATATATATATATTTTGGTTTGTTTTTATACACACACACACACACACACACACACACATATATATATATATATATATATGTATATTTATATATATATATATATATATATATATATATATACACACTACTGTTCAAAAGTTTGGGGTCAGTAAGACTTGTAATAGTCTTTAAAGAAGTCTTTTATGCTCATCAAGGCTGCATTTATTTGATTAAAAATATAGAAAAAAAACAGTAATATTGCAAAATGTTTTTACAATATAAAATAATGTTTTTTTATTTTAACATACTTTAAAATAGAATTTATTCCTGTGATAAATATATATAAATATTTATTGATGTTTACATAGTTTTTTATAGCTAAAATAAAAAACCGTGTATATTTTAATAACCATTCCAGTATGGTTCCAATAACCATAAATTGTGCATCAAAAAGGATTTTCTTTCACTGTAATGTCATTATTTTCACTGAAACATAATTTGTCATGTTTACAGACTAAAGTGATTGATAATTAATTTCTTTTTGTCCTTTATCTTAATCAAGATAATTTCAGAAAGCTTTGTGTATGAATGAGTTTGATCTCTTCTTTCGCTCATGACACAGATCTGATAGTGGTCGTGGCCTCTGTCGTGGTTCTGAGCGTCGGGTCCAATGGCCAAGTGTTCGCCACATCCGCAATCAGGTACAGATGTAACCAACAGATCTACAGACATGCCCTCATCCATGTATTTGATCATATTTTACTGATGTTTATTTTTGCAGAGGGATCCGTTTCCTTCAGATCTTGCGTATGTTGCATGTGGATCGTCAGGGTGGAACGTGGAGGCTTCTGGGATCAGTGGTTTTTATTCATCGGCAGGTACGCTTGGTTTACGGCATCAAATTCAGGCCTGGTTTTATTGCCATGACCGTAGTACTCACCTTAAGACTTTACAGTACAATGAATCCCACTGATTTCGTCAAACAGCGCTAATCAGCGCAAGTCTGGCGTGACCAGCCTCTGATTTCTCTCCAAATATGGCCTCATGTATTCACATTATGATAATCTAAGCTCCCGTTTCAGTGATCTAAGGCTTTTCGCATTAAATCCAATCAGTTCACGCACACATTTTCTCAATCACTTCACCGTTGACGTACGTCTTATGAAAGGGCTGAAGTTCTCAGTGGCTCAGGCGTGATTGGGCTGATTCATTCAGTGCCCCGTGTGCCTTCACATGCACTCGTGGGCTTAGGGAAGGTTTGCCTTATAAGGTGCTTTTATACTCCATGGCATTCGCCACGTAAACTGTGTCGTTTTCGACCATTTCAACCAGTGTAAAAGTCACTTGGATTTTCTTCTTAGTCTTGAGTTGGTATATTGCACCAAAGATGTACCAAAAATGTATACAATTTGTGTCATCTGGTTTTCATTTCTACATATATAAATAAATAAATAAAATAATGATGAAATTAATTAAATTTAAATTAAATTACATTCAATTAAATAAACAAAAAATGTTCAAAAGTCTAATGAGTCTCATTCATAAAAGTCTCATTTAAAAAATGAAATAAAATCAGTTAACATTTTATTAGATGAAAATACATTTAAATTGTATTAAATTAAATTAAATTAAATTAAATTAATAAAAATATTCAAGTCTTATTTTTTTCGTACATTTTCTTCTTAGTCATGCATTTATTATATATTGCACCAAAGATTTACCAAAAATGTATATAATTTGTGTCATCTGGTTTTCATTCCTCTTGACTAATTCAAAAAAATATAAAAATATAATTAATTAATTAGTTAATTAATTAATTTATTTATTTAAAAGTCTCATTTAAAAAAATAAAATAAAATAAATTAAAATTGTATTAAATGAAAATAAATTTAAATTGTATTAAATTAAATTAAATTAAATTAATATTCAAAAGTCTTATTTTTTCTTACATTTTCTTCTTAGTCATGAATTTATTATATATTGCACCAAAGAGTTATCAAAAATTTATATAATTTGTGTCATCTGGTTTTCATTCCTCTTGACTAATTATAAAAATATATGAAAATAAAATAAAATTAATTAATTAATTAATTAATTAAAAAATACAATAAAATCAATTAAAATTGTATGAAATAAAAAAATAAATTTAAATGGTATTAAATTAAATTTAATTTAATTAATAAAAATATTCAAAAGTCAATTTTTTTTGCTTAAATTTTCCTAGTCATGAATTTGTATATTGCACCAAAGACAAAGGTACCAAAAATGTATGTAATTTATGTCATCTGGTTTTCATTCCTCTTGGCTAATTATAAAAATATATAAAAAAAATAAAAAAATAAAAGTCTAATTTTTTGCTTTTGAGTCATGAAGATGTACCTATATATATATATATATATATATATATATATATATATATATATATGTATAAAATTTTGTGTCATCTGGTTTTTATTCCTTTTGACTAATGAAAAAAATTTAATTAAGTTAAATTTTGATTAAACAAATAAATAAATAAATAAATAATGTCCAAAATACCAAAAAATGTATACAATTTGTGTCATCCAGTTTTCATTCCTTTGGGCTAATTCAAAAAATTTAAATAAAATAAAATAAATAAAAATAAAATAAATGTAAATTGTATTAAATTAGGTTAAATTAAATGAAATCAATATATAAATAAAAATATTTAAAAGTCCCTTTTTTTTTTACTTATTTTCCTTCTAGTCATGAATTTATATATTTCACCAAAGTCATCCAGTTTTTATTCATTTTGACTGATTAAAAAAATTAAATTAAATTAAATTAAATTAAATTAAATTAACAAAATAAGTAAAATAAATAAATAAATGAACTTAAATAAGTTAAGTTAAATAAATCAATAAAAAATATTTAAAAGTCAAAACATCCTTGATTGATTGATTGATTGATTGATTTAATTATTTATTTACTCATGCAGTCATTTTTTGCTGTTTTCATTTATTTATTCTTTTTATTAATTCTTATTTCTCATTTATTTGTGATTTATTTATTTATTTTGCATTTCTATAAATATTTTTTTATTTTTGTCATATTCAGTTAGAGATTACATGATATATTCTAGTTAAAAAAAAAAAAAGTTTAAATTAAGCAATGATAAAAAGATAAATGGTGACCAGTTACATCTAAGATCTTAGGACATGCTCACCTTATTTATTTATGCTTACATACTTTTTAACCTACAATCTTGGAAATAGGTTCATCTATGTTATTTATTAACTGCCTATTTTCCCCCTGGTTCAGGAGCTGATCACCACGCTGTACATCGGCTTCCTAGGTCTGATCTTCTCGTCGTATTTTGTCTATCTGGCGGAGAAGGACGCGGTCGACGAAGAGGGGAAGACGGGTTTTTCTAGCTATGCTGATGCTCTGTGGTGGGGCGTGGTGAGTTTATTCTTCTTCATTGTAAATTTGAGTTATTGGAGTTGACAAGCAGAGAAACACCTCGCTTACAAGACCGGCTTAGACTAGTTTCCATTCGACGATTGACTAAGGAAGTCTTGCTGGTTAAGCTAGTTGGTCTGTTCGAAGACCTTGAAGTACTGCTTTTCGCATCAGTTACGGTAGCTGCCTTCCATAAATCATTTGTGTAGTTCGATGTTAGGTGTGTTTGTGGTTTTTTATATAATTAAAATCTATCTGGGATTCCTCTTGCCCTCTGGAGATCTGGCGTTACCTCACACACAAGCAAATCTGTGATTAATTTGTTCATGGGTGTTGGTTGAACCGTAATGTATTTTGTGTTTTAAATAGCTTATATGTTATATAAGGTCTGGTGAGTTTCATAATCTTGCTTTGGGACGGTGGGAATGTTTATATCCACAACTGAAACTTTAATTGAGGCTCTGAAATGCGTTTAAATGTCCAGCGATTTGCTTTGTTCTGTCGCATTGCAAACCACACGGGAAAAGAGGGTCATAAAACATCCAGCTACCCACTCGAAAAGGCTGTTGGAATCGGTCCTGGATGAAGTTTCCAGTGCAGTTAATTAAAAAGCTGAATTTAGTGTGAACCGTAATGAGAAACCAATCGTACGGCTGTACGGGGAATCTGAGAGCCACAAAAGCTTGGCCAATGTCCCTTTCACCTCTCGCTCAAAGAGCTTTCTCCTCTGTGCCGTAAAGTGTCGGATCCGTTAATTAAACCTTTAATTGCAGAGGCTCTACCTCTCTGTGAAGAGGGTCAGAAAGCGTATGGCCACCCGTCGGCCCTCGAATGCGGACAAAAGCGGTTGTTTGTATGGAGGAGGCGGCATTGAGAAGCCCTCGATGGGGGTCGTCTCGCTTTTGTCTCGCTGAAGTCCATAAAATAATACAGATGGAATCGACTTGAACTTGGAAAGGGAAAAAATGGAGTTTGCTCTTTCATAACTCAGATGTTTCTCTTTGAAGAAAATGACAGGGCCAATAACTGTCATACAGTAAGAGTATAGTGGTATGATATTGCACAGTGAAATACTGAGATCATATTGAGCACTGTTTGAGACATTGAGATCTCTTCTGAAACACTTAAGTAAGTGTTTCAGGGTTTTTTTTTCTCAGGAGAAATGTAAGCAGATGTTTCTCTTGCTCATCTCATTGTATCAGAGAAACAATTGAGACTTTAAAGAGATCTCATTTTAATAAGGATTTTGTCTCATTTTTGTCACTGTGAAGTCTATAAAACAATGAACCAGACACAACTGAGTCAACAGTTGTCATACAGTGAGAGTATAGTGATATAAGATAGCAGATAGCTTGTTGAGATCATCTTGAGAACAATTTGAGCACTATTTGAGACACTGAGATGTCTTCTGAAACTCTAAATGTACGCATTTGTAATTACTGGGTTTTATTCCTCAGGTAATGTAAGCAGATGTTTTTCTCACTCATCTCACTGCATCAGAGAAACAATCAAGACTTTAATGAGATCTTATTTTGATGGCAATCATCTCACTTTTGTTTCTGTGAAGTCTATATGAGATTGAGGGAAAGAATTACAAATGGAATTGACTTGAACTTGGAAATGAAAAAATGAGCAGTGTATTGAAGCAAATAGTCTAGAGGAGCTCAGAGTTTGCTCTTTCATAGCTAAGGAGATTTAATGGTGTACCAGACGTACTTTATTTACATATTCATGTTTGTCTCAGATGTTTCTCCTTAAAGAAAATAAAATCAGGCATGACTGAGTCAATAATTGTCATACATTAAGAGTAAAGTGGTATAAAATTGCATGTTGAGATCATACTGAGATCATATTGAGCACTATTTGAGACATTGAGATTTCTTCTGAAACACTTAAGTAAGTGTTTCAGGTTTTTTTTTTCTCAGGAGAAATGTAAGCAGATGTTTCTCTTGCTCATCTCAATGTATCAGAGAAACGATTGAGACTTTAAAGAGATCTCATTTTAATAAGGATTTTGTCTCATTTTTGTCACTGTGAAGTCTATAAAACAATGAACCAGACACAACTGAGTCAACAGTTGTCATACAGTGAGAGTATAGTGATATAAGATAGCAGATAGCTTGTTGAGATCATCTTGAGAACAATTTGAGCACTATTTGAGACACTGAGATGTCTTCTGAAACTCTAAATGTACGCATTTGTCATTACTGGGTTTTATTTCTCAGGTAATGTAAACAGATGTTTTTCTCACTCATCTCATTGTATCAGAGAAACCATTGAGACTTTAAAGAGATCTCATTTTGATAGGCATCATCTCACTTTTGTCTCTGTGAAGCCTATAAAACATTGGATTGAGGGGAGGAGTTACAAAAGGAATCGACTTCAAACATGGAAATGAAAAATTGAGGAGTGGATTGAAGGAAATAGCCTAGAGGAGATCTTTATTGCTCAGCATTTGCTCTTTCATTGCTCAGGAGATTTAATGGTGTCTCCAAAATGCTTTTACATGTTAACTATTGTATAGGAGTCAGCTAAGTCAACAATTGTCATACAGTGATAGTATGGTGGTATAACAGCGAATAGCATGTTGAGATCATCTTGAGAACAATTTGAGCACTATTTGAGACATTGAGATCTCTTCTGAAACTCCTAAGTTTACATGCAAGATAATCAGGATTTTTTTCTCAGGAGAAATGGAAGCAGATGTTTCTCTTGCTCATCTCATTGTATAAGAGAAACAATTGAGACTTTAAAGAGATCTCTGTGAAGTCTATAAAACAATGAAACCAGACAAAACTGAGTCAACAGTTCTCATACAGTGAGAGTATAGTGATATAACATAGTGGATAGCTTGTTGAGATCATCTTGAGAACAATTTGAGCACTATTTGAGACATTGAGATGTCTTCTGAAACTCTAAATTTACACGTGTGATTACAGTTTTTTTTTCCTCAGGCAATATAAGCGAATGTATCTATTACTCATCTCAGTGTATCAGAGAAACAATTGAGACTTTAAAGAGATCTCATTTTAATAGGGATTGTCTCACTTTTGTCTCTGTGAAGTCTATAAAACAATGAAAACACACATCTGAGTCAACAATTGTCATACAGTGAGAGTATAGTGATATAAGATAGCAGATAGCTTGTTGAGATCATCTTGAGAACAATTTGAGCACTATTTGAGACACTGAGATGTCTTCTGAAACTCTAAATGTACGCATTTGTCATTACTGGGTTTTATTTCTCAGGTAATGTAAACAGATGTTTTTCTCACTCATCTCATTGTATCAGAGAAACCATTGAGACTTTAAAGAGATCTCATTTTCATAGGCATCATCTCACTTTTGTCTCTGTAAAGCCTATAAAACATAGATGTAGAATCTATAAAGTATAATAAAACCAGTCACAACTGAGCCAATTATTGTCATACAGTGAGAGTATAGTGGTATAACGTTAATGTGGATAGCATGTTGTGTAACGTGGGGTTTGGGTTTTGTTCATGTTCATGTTTTCATGTCTTTTATTTTGAATTTTTGCCATGTTCCCTGTTAGTGTCTTGCTTCCCTTCCCCTCATGTATTTCTGCTATTGGTCCTCTGTTCAATGTGTCATGTTCTGATTGGTTGATCCAGTCATGTGTCTGTTTGCTCATTGGTTGGTTTGTGTCTTATGCTCCTCATTGTTTGGTATAAGTAGCCCTCATGTTTCCTTTGTCCCTGGTCATGTATTGAAGTGTAAACCTGCTGTTGGTGAGTCTGTTTCAAGTCTGTTTCAAGTCTGTTTCAAGTCTGTTTCAAGTCTGTTTCAAGCCCGTTTCAAGTCCGTTTGAAGCCAAGTCCGTTTGAAGACAAGCCTGTTTCAAGCCAAGTCTGTTTCAAGTCTGTTTCAAGCCTGTTCAGGCCAAGTCTGCCTAGTCAAGTTTGTTCATATCAAGTCAAGTCATCAAGTCATTGTTGGAATTATGTTTGGATTTTGGATGTTCACGCTTGAATTTAAATAAAACTGCACTTGGGTTCATCACAACTCTGCTTCAGTTGGACTAATTCCTTACATGAGATCATCTTGAGAACAATTTGAGCACTATTTGAGATATTGAGATGTCTTCTGGCACTCTTAAATTTACACATGTGAAATAGCCACTTTTCCACTATTGGGCCGAACCGTTCTCTTTGCTTAACCGTTCCTTTCCGTGGCGATCCGGGCCAGTCATCGCGGATACGGTTTCATTTTCCACTGTGGTGCTGATAACGGAACTCTTTGGAATGTAAATACAAATGTGTCAGTCATTGCCTTGGTAACGCAATTGTAATGTAAACAGTGATATGGACGATGATCAGATATTTCTGTTTTTTTAAAATATGATATTTGATTTATAAAAAAATGTATATGATATTTACTTTGTTAAATAACAGAAAAAAGGACACAACTATTGGCGCAAAAAATAAAATAAACAGAAGGCGATGACCGGTATAACGTTACCAACAAATGCTGAGGGGATATACATGCCAATGAAGACGGACACAGAAGGACACAGAAGGTCCTTTCTAAAAATACCACATTTGTTGATAGTATTAATGCATGAGCTATGAACGCAGCGTAGCTGTTTGATTAAATAGTGACCGTTCTAAGAACCGCTCGGCTCGATAGTGGAAAAGCGGCTGTAAGATTCTAGTGGTATAAAATGAATTTGGATAGCATGTTGAGATCATCTTAAGAACTGTAAATGTGAGCCCTATTTGAGACATGTAAGATCTCTTCTAAAACTCTGGGTGTTTTTCTCATGAGAAGCTTCTGAGAGGCATCAAATGTAAGCTCAATCTCTTTTGTTCTCAATCTCACAGTATCAGAAAAACCATCCATACTGTAAAGAGATCTCACTCGTGTTTTTTTTTCCTTCTTTCTTTCTTTTGGGACAGGGTGAGCAAAGGGGAACCGTTTGGTTTCTGCTCTGTGTTTTTCTTTTCTGGAGTTGCAGGTGCAGACCACAGCTGGCGCGACACATCTAGAGCCGCATGATGAAACGACATGAATCATAACCGCTCTCGCCAGACGCATGGCTCCTCGCTAACTTAACAAAGCTGCTGCTGTTTCCTCTGGCCTCTTGTTTTCTTTCAAGAAGGGAGATGAATGTATTTTTTTTTGTGCATAATGAAAGTTTTCAAAAAAAAACTTCAGAGAAGCTAAAATGATTTGGTTAAAGCATTAAAGATTCACAGTCAACAGTTTGGATACACTTAGCTAAAAACGATGTATTTAAAGTCTTCTTTAAACAGTGGAGTAAATATGTCCAAACTTTTGCCTGCTAGCATATTTAGGACTATAAAGCAGATAGATCTTGTGCAAAATGCTAATTGGTTAATACAGCGTTCCACACATGCAAAAATATACATGATATGCTACTAGCTACATTTGTCCAGTTGCATAAAAGCATAAATCTTGATCGAAAAGGAAGAAGAGCAGCAAGCAGATAAATTTAGCAAGATTAAAGACGGGACGGAAAAAACTAGCGCTGTAATCGCAGCCCACA
Source organism: Labeo rohita (assembly GCF_022985175.1). Taxonomy (NCBI): domain Eukaryota; kingdom Metazoa; phylum Chordata; class Actinopteri; order Cypriniformes; family Cyprinidae; genus Labeo; species Labeo rohita. The sequence goes on from NC_066893.1 coordinate 26,345,749, forward strand.
CGCTTGGAATACCACACACACGCAAACACACACACATACTGAGATGTTAGCTTTGGTTTTGCCACACACGTAGAGCATCGACTGAACCCTGTGACTCAATAACTCGACGTGAATCACTTGGTTGGAGAATATTAGGGGTCCCGGAGTCACACACACACACAAACACACACAGTCTGGGGCGCCACCCATGGCACTTGAATCCCGGTGACTGTGGACTCCCTCTTGTCGCGGCCTTTGTGGTCTTTTGGATGTTCAGTGGTGGGATTAAACCCTCTCGCCAGCCGAAGCACTTGTTTGACGCCTCGTCCTACTTTAGCTCTTTTTGTCCATCATGAATGGAAAGAACGCAAACACACCTCGTCACCAGAAAGCCCTCTCGAATGGACTACGCTTTCACGCGCCGCTACAGGCCTGTTTGTTTTCCTGCGTTAGCTGAAACCTGACGTTTTGTGCTGGATTAGGGGAAAAACCAACCGAGCGTGAACTTCAATAGACGTCTTAGAAGACAGACTCAGAAATATGACACATCCACCATTTCCATAGATACGTTTTGGATTCAATATGTATCTGGTGCTTCCAAAATTAAAATAAACAATGTTGTGTAGATGTAATGTCTATTCTGGTTTGGTCAAGATGGACATAAAACCTAGACTTTTACAGTTTCGGTGGAAATAACAAACGGCTCATTCTGTGTCAACTCAACCCCAGGTCAAAGTTTTGATTCTGCCAATATTTTTTTTTCCTAAAGAAAGATAGATATGTATAGTGATGAAAGCTAAAATATTAAATGTCATGGATGAATATTCACTGAGTAGTCCACGATTTTGTAGAGAGGGGTCATAATGACAATTTTCACCTGAGATTCACACTGTAAAAAGTATTTACCAGTTGAACTTAAAAGCTTAAGTTTAGCAACTGCCTTAAAATTTTAAGTTAAATCAACTTAAAAGTACAAGTCATTTAAACTTATTTTATTGTAGTGAGCTGAAATGACTTTCAGCTTGATTTAACTTAAAATTTTAAGGCAGCTGCTGAACTTAAAGTTAAAACTGGAGAAAATTTTTACAGTGCAGAGCCAAATAACAGGGTGGTAAAAATGACTTTAGAAAGATGGCAGCATTATAATGTTATTTTTACACAGAGATTGGTTGGTCTGTTAATAAAATCTGTTGACTTTAGTCTTTGTTGCATTATTTACCAATGGGGACCATTCAAAAATAGGGAAACGGCACTTTTCAAGTGTTTTTTTTACTCCAAAGTTTGCATGCCTGTAACTCAGGAACCTTTAAATGCGTCTTAATGCACTTTATAGATATTGGGACAAAAACTTTCCTTTTGGCATCTTGATTTTTAGGGCCATATAGTGTTCGGTTCCAGAGATATTGGAATTTCAATATAGAAGTATTTGAAATTTGGTTGATTTGACACGGAATGACCCACACACACACACAAAAAAAAGTAGGTTCAACTTTAAAAAGTAAGTGTTCGTGCTGCCTTAAAATTTTAAGTTTAGTCAATGTGAAATTGTACTACGTGACCACTTTTTGAGATATTTGAGTTGAGTAAACGTAAAGTTGTTTTATATACATATATATAAATGAATATATATGAATATATATATATATATATATATATATATACATTCATTCATTCATTCATTTATTTATTTATTTATTTGACAAATTAGCCACCAGGGTCACCAACGCAAAGCGAATATTCTCGTTGCCTTATTGGTCTAGATTACTCTCAGGTTATTTTTCTGCTGCTTGCATGAATAAAATCATCACATAATGCTCTTCTCCATTTTCTGATGCAACCGGACATGTCAGACTGGGCGTGTCAATAAGATGATCAGCAATTGGTGTGTGCAACAACAGAGTCATGCCGATTTTCCGCTCAAGGTGAAATATATAAACTTGTTCGGAAGACGCGACTGAAGCGTATATTGTGCGATGCCTGACGCCTAGGCTTGTTGTGATTGTCGGTGTTACCTGGTGTTTAGCAACAACATCTGTTTAGTCACTTGCCCACCATGGCACCACCCCCACCATCGTTTAATTTTTTTTTTTTTTTAAGTAATAAAAGTAATTTAGTTCAGTTAGAGAACAGACAGTACAATTAAAAACTGAACGCAGCTCAATGCTGTGTGCCGAACAACAGTCAAATCTCAGATCCGCAGTAGGAGTCCGATGTAATTTATTACATGAGGAGAGTCGAGCTGACGAGTGAGATGAGAAAGTCAACACTTTGGCGAAATATTTAGTTTCGAAACGAAAAATAAAAGCGCCTGTTTTAAAAATAATTTGGTTTTTGAAAGGCCTGTGGACTGTTGCCGTTTATCTATTTAAGGTGATTTTGGAAGCTCATTGGAAGAACCTTTGTTTCTTATTTATTTGGTTATTCGTTATTTTACTTTAGGCCTATACCATGGTGTAATTTTATTCATTTTGTTAATAAATTCATCATGTTTAATATAAGTAAGTTTGTCGTACTGTTTTGTTGTTGTTCATTCAATCAATTGACGCCGAATCGCTGCTAATTCGAAAGTGAAAGTAAAATGCGCACAGGCACTTACAAGTTATTTAAAAGGGAAGAAAAGTGTGGAAAGGCCGGTACCGGTATTACCGGTGTTGTCTCACAGCGATCAACCGGTGGGAAAATTTCCTCACCGTCACATTTCTAGTGCTGCCCAATTCGCATCATTTGCGCCGCCCGGTGCAAATTCGTGTCTATTTGCGTCTTTGCATTGTCTTTGTATGTAATCTGCTTGTGCGAATAATTACATTCGCATTTATAGGTTGCTAAAGCATTGCTATTTGGTTGCCAGGGTGTTCTGGGTGGTTTTATCCCATTCCTCTGTGGTTGCTAAGGCGTCTTTCAATGTGTTGGTAGAGAATTCTAAGAGCAGTGGTTGCTAGGGTATTATGGGATTTTTGAATGGTTTATAAAGTTATCTTTTGTGCACTGTTAAAATAGTTTTTAGCATGTTGCTAGGTGCTAGCTGTTTTGGCCGGTTGCTAGGGTGTCCTTGCTGGGTGTTACATGGTTTTTAGGTCTAACTAGTTGTTCTAGTTGGTTTCTAAGGTGCTGTTAAGGGTTTTTCGCTGCGAAATTGGTATTTGTGTTTTTTAGGGTGTTATTGTGCAGTAGCTAGGGTGTTTTGAGTTATACCAGGACATTTCTTTGCTGTTGCTGCAGCATTCAAAGTGGACCTTTTAGTGAACTGCATGTTGCTAGGGTGTTCTGAGTGTTTTTTTAGTGAGTTGCTGTGCAGTTGCTACAGTGTTCTGGGTGGTTGCTAGGTGTTGTCTCGTTTATCAGATCTTTGCAAACACCACTAAAAATGATGAATGTGAATCCCAAACTGTTTTTCTCTTAGGTCACAGTGACTACGATAGGCTACGGAGACAAAGTACCTCAGACGTGGATTGGGAAGGCCATCGCCTCCTGCTTTAGCGTGTTCGCGATCTCTTTCTTTGCTCTGCCTGCGGTAAACACACTGAGTCCTGTTTTTCTCTTTGCACACACACATATTCTCTGAGCTTGTCTGGTGCCCCGAAGCAGTGTTTTCCTACAGAGGCCCTCCAGTAATGGGGTCCAGGGTTAATGTGGTCCATTTAAGAGTGATAGGGCCTCCAGGGGCCTCAGGGGCCCGCCATCCTCATATTACACATTATATAACATGCAGTTGCAACATTAGAATCAAGCACAATTAAAATATATATGAAATAATGTATATTGTAAATATGTATAGTTACGTTTATGTATGTGTGTGTGTTTAATTTTATACACACACACACACACACACACACACAGTTATAATAAATTAAATTAAATTGTAGTTGTTAATTAATATCCAATACATTAATATAAACTGATAAAGATTTAATTTAAGTATCATTTAAAATGTAACTTTAAAAAGTTATAAATAATAAAAATATCTAAAATGTATATATTAAGACACATAAATCTACATATTATTTAGAACATACATAACGTCAAATAAAATTAAAAGTAAATTAGAAATATATACAATTCTAAACAATTATATTCAATTCTATATTATGCTTCAATTAATATATAATAAAAATGTATAAAATGCTTATTTAGAATATAATAATAATAATATAATATACTTATATATTTTAATAATATGATATACTTATATATACACATTTTATATATATATATATACACACACACACACACACTTTTTTAATTCATTTTTAATTAATAGTTATGATAAATAATATATTAATATAGTAATATTGTATTTGAATATAATTAAATAATTTAATATAATTTTTATAAATTAGTTATGTATAATGTATTTGTGTGTGTGTGTATATATATATATATATATATATATATATATATATATATATATTATATGTATATGTGTGTATATATATATATGTATATATATTTAGAATTTAGAATATATTTTTATATAATTTACAGTATATTATAAAAATATATGCAATTCTAAAGAATTCTAATAAATTCTAAATAACATGTTTAAATTTACATATAACAAAAATATATAAAATGCTTATTGTGTGTGCGTAAAGAATTTCTAAAGAATGTAATAAATTCTACATTTTGTTTAAAATAATATATAATAAAAATATATCTGAAATGCTTTATGTGTGTGTGTTTATGTGTGTGTGTGTATATATATATATATATATATATATATATAGCATTTAGAATGTAGAATATATTATTATTTATATAATTTCTGGTAAATTATAGAAATATATACAATTCTAGAGTATTCTAATGAGTTCTAAATTACATTGAATTAATAAAAAAATATCTTTAAAGTAATGTATAATAAAAATTATATAATGCTATACATACACATATATATATATATATATATATATATACACATTTTCATTAATATCTGATAAACTGTGTGAAATATGTATATGTATGTATGTATGTATGTATATATATGTATATATATATATATATATATATATATATATATACATATATACATATATATTAAATTTAAATAATACAATGCATGCTAAAATTAAATTTTTTTTCATTTAATTTATTCATTTTCCTCTGCGTGCAGGGCATTCTGGGATCTGGTTTTGCTCTTAAAGTCCAGCAGAAACAGAGACAGAAGCATTTTAACCGGCAGATTCCAGCCGCAGCCTCTTTAATACAGGTGACAAAAGATTTGTTCTCTCAGCGTATGCTGCGGCCACAAAAAATGATAATTTCTTCCTTAACATACCATAAATATAACTCTATCCCACGTTCAGACGCTGTGGAGATGCTATGCCTGCGAGAAGTCAGACGGCTGTACGGCCACATGGAAGATGTACGTGCTGACAGGCGACTACATCCCCATCATAAACTCAGAAAACTCCAGCCCAGGCAACTTCAGACGTTTGGTGAGGAGAAACGCTCCCTGCTCCCTCCCCCTGTCTGCAAACGGATATTTCTCTGTCTTGACTTTCAGGTCCTTTGTGTTGTTTTTTTTGGGTCATTGTCATGTTTCTTCCTGTCAATTGTCCTGACTGAGCCTCCGTAGCGGGCCACTGCAAAGCCCAAACAGTAAAAGCATTTTTCTAGAGGGGTTATTGTGTGTTAAGTCTTCTCTATAGGCTCATGTGAGTTCCCAGGATGCATGTAAAGGTCTCTGTGAGTAAACAGTAGAGGGTGTGATGGGTGTTTCAGATGAATTCAGATGAATTTAGCTTTTCCCGTAACAGATTATTTTCCACATGACTACCTTGCTGTTCTGTCATTTTTCACAATTTTTACTCTAAAGTGTTAGCGGGTTAGTTCATTCGGATGGTTCTTGGTTTGAACTGTGTCAAATTACAGGAGTAAAATGGGTTGGCTGTTTTCAGAGCTTTCCCAGCTTTTTCAGTTATCTTTTTCCAACAAAGTAGTGGCATAGCATGTCATAATCAGACATGATATTCTAAAATGTTGTGTTTTTAAAGGAGAACTTCACTTCCAGAACAACAATTTACAAATAATTTACTCATCCCCTTGTCATCCAAGATGTTCATGTCTTTCTGTCTTCAGTAGTAAAGAAATTATGGTTTTTGAGGAAAACATTTCAGGATTTTTCTCCATATAATGGACTTAATTAGTGCCCTGATTTTGAACTTCCAATCTGTAGATTAAATGCAGCTTCAAAGGCTCTAAACGATCCCAGACGAAGAGAAGGGTCTTATCTAGTGAAACGGTAATTTTTTGCGAAAAATAAAAATGTGTATACTTTTTAAGCACAAAAGCTCATGTAGCACAGGCTCTGAGATGCGCGTCCACGATGCTACGAATTAGTGATGGGTCATTCTTGAAAGATTTGTTCATTTTGAACGAATCTTTAATGTGACTCAGTAAGAATGAGTCATCTCGGGGAGTGATTCGTTCAGTTGCGCAGGCGCAACATGCTATTAGGTTCTGTACTGGAATTAGTTCACCTGTTTCGAGTCTTCGGGTTTTTCGAGTCGTTCGTTCATCTTACGGGGCTGTCACGTTTTGAACGAACGACTTGAACCTGAAAACTCGAGATGAACTAATAAATTCTTTTTCCGGCTCACACTGCATTGGTTGAGCTTATGGGGCTGTCACATGATGAACGAACGACTCGAACCTGAAAACTTGTCAGATAAGAGGTGAGGTGAGCTAATCATAGACTAAAGACCCAGGTAAACAATGAATTAATCTTTTTCTGTTTCTTACAGCATTATAGTTTTGTCTTGTTTGTAGTGTGATCAATGTTTGTGTAAGCAGTAGATGTGTTAGGGAAGTAATGCGAAACTTTTTAATTATATTTTACTAAAATGAACGAAATGAATCGAAAAAAGATTCGTTCATTTTGCTGAACGAGACTCAAAGGTCCAATCACTACTACAAATCACGTCTAAGTTCATTGACTGTGTACTCAAGCTCAGAAAGGTAGAGTATGGCAAAAAACTCAGAATCGTCCGACATCGCTGTCCCTTTTTGTTTGTAAACAGCGTTTGACTTACTTGCACTTTCTTAGTCTTTGCGCGTTCGCTTTGTAAACACTGGGTCTGTAGTTCCGCCTACGTTCAGCGTGACCTTTCGACGTGATTCAATAGTACGTAGCTATTGAGGTAATGAACGCGCATCCCAGAGCCTGCGCTGCATCCCAGAGTTTGGGGCTCAGATTTAATTATTTATTTATTTATTTTAAGGTTTTGGGACAGATATTTATTTTGAGTTTGGGGTCAGATTTTATTCATTTATTTCTTTATCAGATATTTATTTATTTATTTTGAGTTTTGGGTCAGATATTTATTTATTTATTTATTTTATTGATTTATTTATTTTGAGTTTTGGGCCAGATATTTATTTATTTATTTATTTTGAGTTTGGGGTCAGATTTTCTTTCTTTCATTCTTTCTTTCGTTCTTTCTTTCTTTCTTTTGAGTTTTGGGTCAGATATTTACTTATTTATTTTGAGGTTTGGGGGTCAGATTTTGTTTATTTATTTATTTATTTAGGGTTTTGGGACAGATGTTTATTTATTTATTTTGAATTTGGGTGTAAGATTTTATTTATTTATTTAGGGTTTTGGGACAGATATTTATTTATTTATTTATTTTGAGTTTGGTGTCAGATATTTATTTATTTATTTATTTATTTAGAGTTTGGGGTCAATTATTTATTTATTTATTTATGAAAGAAATTAATGCTTTTATTTTAAGTTGTTAAAAAGTGACAGTAAAGACATTTACAATTTAGCAAAAGTTTTTTTTGTTTTTTTTTCGTGTTCTTTTGAACTTTCTATTCATCAAGAAACAAAAATCCACTAAAATTATTAAGCTGCATTTAATATTCTTTTATCATTAATAGTAATAAGAAAATGAAATTCAGCTTTGCCATCACAAGAATAAATTAAATTGTAAAATAGATATTTTAAATTGTAAAAATATTTCAAATTATTATTGTCCTGCATTTAAATACTAAAAAATATTTCACAATATTACTGTTTTACTGCAAATTAAATTAAATTAAATTAAATTAAATTAAATTATTTAAAATAAAATAAAATAAAATAAAATTACTGACCCCAAATTGTAAATGTTTTATTAGTTGTATTAGGTGTAAAAGTATCTGTTTAACATGAAATTACATTCACAGCTCATATTACTTACATAATGACACTTTTACCATCAATGTGAAAACAATTCAACATGAAAATGTAAGATGAGACTTGATATTACTAATTGGAAATCAGCTGTATGATGTGAAGTGTCTCTATGACAGACATAATTAAATATGAGGAAGTGAAAACATAAATTTAAGTGTTTCTTCAAGTTGTTTTTAGTGTTAAATATTTGATAATGTAACTTTTTGTTGAAACTATATTTTCTGTCTTTACCAAAAAGAAGCTTGTTCAGATGATGAAAAACTTCTCCGAGACTGCGTTCGATTGACTTCCGTCCACGGCGAGTGTGCGTTTGACACAGAGCCAGAAGGTTTTTGCCATTCAACGTTTTAATTAACACCGCTGTGTGACGGCTTTAACCCCGCGGTGGATTTCACAGGGCTTTTCTGAAGAGAAACCAGGTCAGGATGTATGTTGAGGTGTGAGAAGCGCGGCGAGAGACCTGATGTCATGGGACGGAGTCATTTCTCGCTGTCTCTCGGCTCGCCCGCTTGACCCCGCGGCCCCCCTTTGTCTGCCGCGCACAAAGACGCAGTCAAACGCGATGATGTCACCGCAGCCGCTCTCCTGGGAGCAAAACCTTTGTGTAGTGCAACAACAACAAAAAAATCTTTGTGTAGCTCTGACTCCAAACGTATTGGGCAGAGCGACGGCCGCGTCCACCTCTTTCCGCGCGGGCGTGTGACTGTTCTCCTTCATAAACCTCTCATTCAGGACTGCCGGATTTATTTCCCCCCCACGGCAGTTATTCAGGCCAGTGGCAGGCTATGATTTTTCACGAAGCACAGTGACGTGACTAATAATTTACTCACTTGTGTAGGTTGCAGAGTCACCGCAGAATTCATTAATTCACAAAATGCATATTCTCCAAAAAAGGGCAAATTTGAATTTCATATCTGCGGGATTTTGACGTGTTTCCTTATCAGCGTTTCTTGGGAAGAAACAAAGAGTTTCTTGGAGCTGCTGTTTTTCAGATTATATATGTGATTAAATGTGGCTTTGTTTTGGGATTTGGGACTCGTACGTCACAGGCTTTCTGAATTTCTCTTTGTGAAGTTATTTGAATGAGCTTTGCAATGATTCACAATGGCAAGTAAAATGTCATTTGTGCACCGTCATGTTGTTCCAAACTTGTATGACTTGCTTGTTTTTTCATAAAACGCACATTTTGGCCATTGTTTTCCATATTAAAATGGGATATATACACTACCAGTCAAAAGTTTTAATGTTTTTTTAAAGAAGGTCTCTTCTGCTCACCAAGTCTGCATTTATTTGATTCAAAACAGCAACAACTGTACAATTTTGAAATATGTTTACTATTTAAAATAACTGTTTTCTATTTAAATATATATTAAATTTTAATTTATTTCCGTGACCAAAGCTGAATTTTCAGCATCATTACTCCAGTCACATGATCCTTCAGAAATCATTATAATATGCTGATTTGCTGCTCAAGAAACATTATTATTATTATTATTATTATTATTATTATTATTATTATTATTAGCCATATTTAAAACCGTTTAGTACACTTTTTTTTCCCAAGATCAGCATTTATCTGGACTGGAGTAATGATGCTGAATATTCAGCTTTGATCACAGGAATAAATTACATTTTAAAATATATTCAAATAGAAAACAGTTATTTTAAATAGTAAAAGAATTTCAAACATTTAAATGCAGGCTTGGTGAGCAGAAAGAATTCTTTAAAAAACTTACTGTTCAAAAACATTTGACTGGTACTGTGGAAGCTTGGCTGCATTTATTTAATTAAAAATACAGTAAAAACAGAACGGTAAAAATACAGTAATTTGTGAAATATTATTAGAATGTAAAATAGCTGTTTTCCATGTGAATATACTGTAAAATGTAATTTATTCCTGTGATCAGCGCTGAATTTTCAGCATCATTACTCCAGTTTGTCACATGATCTTTCAGAAATCATTCTAATATGCCGATTTGCTGTTCAAGAAACATTTATGATGATGATGATGATGATGATTGATGATGATTTTTATTATTATTATTATTATTGTTTTGATCCTATTTTAAATATTCAAATATTTAAATAATCAAAGATTCTCTGATGAATAGAAAGATCCAATTCTAAATCAAATCATCTAAATAAAAAGCTTTTGTAACATTATACACTATAGCTTGGAGTCAATATGATTTTTTTGTCTTTCTTTCTATTTTTGGGGGGGGGACATTATAGAAATTAATGCTTTTATTTAGCAAGGATGCTTTAAATTGATCAAAAGTGATGACAAAGACATTTATAATGTTACAAAAGATTTCTATTTTAGATAAATGCTGTTCTTCTGAACTTTCTTTTCATCAAAGAAACCTGAAAAAATCTTCTCTGCTGTTTTCAACATAATAATAATAAATGTTTTTTGAACAGCAAATCAGAATATTAGAATGATTTCTGAAGGATCATGTGACTGGAGTAATGATGGTAAAAATTAAGCTTTGAAATCACAGGAATAAATTACATTTTAAATTATATTTAAATAATAAAAAGCTGATATTTTAAATAGTAAAAATAAATGCAGGCTTGGTGAGCAGAAGAGACTTCTTTAAAAAACATTAAACATCTTACTATTCATAAACATTTGACTGGTAGTGTGGAAGTATGGCTGCATTTATTTAATTAAAAATACAGTAAAATTGTGAAATATTATTACAATTTAAAACAACTGTTTTCTATGTGAATGTATTTTAAAATGTTATTTATTCCTGTGATTTCAAAGCTGAATTTTTAGCACCATTACTCCAGTCACATGTCACTAATTATCATATTAGAATGATTTCTGAAGGATCATGTGACACAGTAGACTGGAGTAATGATGCTGAAAATGTAGCTTTTCATCACAGGAATAAATTATATATTAAAATATATTACAACAGAACACAGCTTTTTAAAATCATAATAATATAAAAAGTTTTTACTGTATTTTTAATCAAATAAATGCAGTTTTGTTGAGCATAAGAGTTTAATTTTTCAACAACAGATCTTAATTATTTCATGCACTATATTCCAAGTCTTTTTCATCATTTTCTGTCTAAATTTCTTGAATTATTTCTCTATAAAGGCCGTGTAATGAATGTCACTCTTGTCTTCTCAGAGTAAGCGGTACAAACGGAAGCCGAAGGTCACGCGTGATAACGGTTCTCTGGGTCCCGGAGGAGAACGCGCCCTCTCCATCCCACAAATCACCTACGACCACATCGATGATAAAGATGGAGTCTTTTCAGAGGAGTCCACAGGTATGGCCTCTCATGCTCGGCATGCTGGGATAGCCGACTTTGTATGTTTAGTCATTTATATGATGCCCATCTGTGTGAGTGTGCAGTGTTTCATCAGTATATTTTCCAACAACTTTCTTTAAGACATTTTTAAAATGGACTAAATAAGCATTTTAAGCCATGAAACCCAAACCAGTTGGCTCCAAGATGAATCCCAACAATTATTATTATATTATTATTATTATTATTATTATTACAATTTTGAATTAGCTTTTATTTTTAATTTTTAAATTTAAAAAGTTTTTAGTAATTTTGTTTTTGTTATTTTTCATTATTATTATTATTATTTTTAAGATTTCTATTTAGCTTTATTTTATTCAGTTTTAGTTTTAGAAATGTTAGTTATTTCGTCAACTTATTTATGTCAGTTAGTTGCCAAGGCAGAATTTCTATTAAGGCTTTATTTTATTTTTGTTTCATCTAATATTTATATTTTATTTAGTTTTTATTTATGTTAATTTAATTTATATTTATTCAATATTATTTCAATTACTGAAAACATTTTTTTATTGGTTTTGGTTAACGATATCAACACTGATCACAAAAATTGGGAAAGTATTTAGATTCTAATTGGATCAATTGAGGTGTTTACATGAGTCCCCACAATATTTTTATATTTTGAGGTTTTGTTTAGTTTCATTCTTTATTTTTATATTTCCATTTTTTATTTTATTTTATTTTAGTCTAATTGAGGAAGTTTTCAGATTCAAATGTTACATATTTGAATTGATTGATGCATTTACATGAAGGCTTTTCAGACCGATTGAGTCCAAACAATATTTTCATAATAATATTAATACATTTTTTTTTTTATTATAAAACAATTTAAAAAAATTTTTTTTTTTTTTGACATTTTCAGTTTTTGTTTTTCTATATATTTCCTTTTTCATATTTCCATTTTGCTTTAATTAATCTGTATTTTATCATTTTATTTACTTTTTATTTTATTATTCAATTTAATTTAATTTAATTTTAATCTGTTTAAGAAAGTATTCGGATTGAGTATGATTGAGTATTCAGCATTTACATGAAGGCTTTTATTTATTTTATTTTATTTTTTATGTCTTGAGGAAGTTTTCCGATTTAAAGGTTTACATAGCTGTTTAAATTGACTGAGGCATTTACATGAAGGCTTTTTGGCCTGATTGAGTCCACACAATATCATTCATTTTATTTTATTTTAGTTTTAGTCTGATTGAGGAAGTTTTCAGATTCAGAGGTTACATATTTGAAATGATTGAAGCATTTACATTATGGCTTTTCAGTCCGATTGAGTCCACAATATTTTCATAATAATTTTGATAAGTTTTTATTTTTTATTTTAAAATAATTTAAAACAACATTTGTTGACATTTTCAGTAGTTTTTGTTTTTCTATATATGTCCTTTTTTATATTCCCATTTTGCTTTAATTGATATGTATTTTATCGTTTTATTTATTATTTTATTTTATTAAATTAAATTAAATTTAATTTGATTAAGAAAGTATTCGGATTGAGTATGATTGAGTATTCAGCATTTACATGAAGGCTTTTATTTTATTTTTTAAAGTATTTTATTTTATTTTATTTATTTATTTTTAAATAATAATAATTTTTTAAATCCGAAAGTATTAAATAAGAAAGTATTCGGATTGAGTATTGAGTATGATTGAGTATTCTGCATTTACATGAAGGCATTTTATTTTATTTTATTTTATTTTATTTTATTTTATTTTATTTTATTTTGTGTACTTTTGTACTATGTCTTTCTACTTTTGTACTCAGCAGTTTTTGTTTCCCTACATATTTCCTTTTTTATATTTCCATCTTGCTTTAATTAATCTGTATTTTATCATTTAATTTATTATTTAATTTAATTTAATTTAATTTTAATCTGACTAAGAAAGTATTTGGATTGAGTATTGCGGATGATTGTGTATTCATTTACATGAAGGCGTTTCTTTTATTTTATTATTTTTTATATTTTTATTTTATTTTTATTTTTTAAATATTTTAGATTTTTAATCTTTTAATTAAAATTTTATTTTATTTTATTTTAATTTTTTATTTTATTTTATAATCTGATTGAGAAAGTGCTTGTACTCATAGGTTTATATTGCTTTTCAGTCAGATTGAGTCATCAGTGCGATTGACAGATTATTAGTGTGTGTGTAAACATACAGTAGCCAGTGTTGACACACTTTCAAGAAGAGGAGCTTGTTCCTGATGTTTCCTTTTAACCACATCTCATGAAAAGTGTGTCCGTTAAGTGAATTAGACAGCTGCAAATCTGAGCTTGATTTTATTAAAGACTAGCATATGATGACTGACTCACATTAGCCAAATTCAACAGACAGATCTAGTCTGACTACCAGAAAACTGGAAATGCATGTGTAGTTAGTACAAAAATATGTTTTCAGAGCTGGAGCGAAAGTTTCTTCTTCACTGGAGCGTTCGCTGCAACTCATCAACCAGAAAACAAGACACAAAAGAGGCTCTTGACGTTTATTTACTCCATTCTTGTACCCCATAAATTGAGCGGAAAAGCCGGCGTTTCGACCTGACCCATTTTTCCATATTGAATAGATGTCATTTTCCACAGGCATCCGGTCCCCTGCTAAAGCGCTCTGTTAATAAGTCTGTTTTTACGTGTTTTCCTGTCAAATGGCTTCATCATAAAAGCAGACACATTAACACAGACGGTCCCCAGCAGAGAAGCCTCTTCTGAAGCTTAATTACGACTGAAGAGGGGAAAGATAATGAAATCGCAGCACATGTCTGCAGGCCTTTGAACTCGGGGAAAAGGGAAAGATAAAAACATGTTCGGCGGTTTGGCTTATCAAAGCCTGCAGCCGGTTACATAGTCTGTAAGATATTTGTGCAAAACTCTGTTTTCATCAGAAGAACGGAACCAAACCAACCAACGTTTAGGAAGAAGTGCCATTTGCAACTCATAATGTGTCGCATTTTAGAGTGAAACTGGATATTTAGCTAGAAAAACATGGTTTTTGTTCGTTGGGAATTGATTGAAGTGTGAAACGGTAGATCAAATGTCACACCAAGTGTGAACAGTTACATGTTTTTCCCTTTACGCAGGCATCACAAAACTCTTTCGATCATCAGGTGAGAGCTTTCTATCCGTGCCGCTGTGGTTTTCTGCTTGATGCTGCTGCTGCTTCTGCTTTTTTGCAAGTGCATGTTGTTATTGTGGCATCATGTCGCTTGCTACGGTACATAAAGGCATTTCTTTTAGCAGAATGTGAATGTTAAAAAGCAGCAATTTGCTTAAATGAAACAAGGTGTCAAAGCAGGAAGTCATTTCCATTATAACGTCTAATAAAAACTGATAAATAAAAAGGAAATTTAAAGTTTAAAGTTTACATACACCTTGCAGAATCTGCAAAATGTTAATTGTTTTACCAAAATAACAGGAAAATATTAGTTGAATTTATACAAATGACCCCTTTCAAAAGTTTACATACTCTTGATTTGTATTGTTACTTGTATGATCCACAGCTGTGTTTTTGTTTAGTGATAGTTGTTCATGAGTCTCTCAGTTGAACTGCCTGCCTTCAGTAAAATCCTTCAGGTCCCACAAATTCTTTGGTTTTCCAGCATTGTGTATTTGAACCCTTTCCAATGATGACTGTAAGATTTTGAGATCCATCTTTTCACACTGAGGACAACTGAAGGACTCATATGCAACTATTACAGAAGGTTCAAACACTCACTGATGCTTCAGAAGGAAAAACAATGCATTAAGAGCTGGGGGGTGAAAACTTTTGGAATTTAAAGATCAGGGTAAATTTAACTTATTTTGTCTTCTGGAAAACATGTATGTATCTTCTGTAGCTTCTGAAGGGCAGTACTAAATGAAAAAAAAACATGATATTTGGGCAAAATAAGAAACATTTACACATCTTCATTCTGTTCAAAAGTTTTCACCCCCCTGCTCTTAATGCATTATTTTTCCTTCTGGAGCATCAGTGAGTGTTTGAACCTTCTGTAATAGTTGCATATGAGTCTCTCAGTTGTCGTCAGTGAAAAGATGGATCTCAAAATACAGTCATGACATACAGTCATTGTTGGAAAGGGTTCAAATACACAAAAACACAAAAATGCTGAAAAACCAAAGAATTTGTGGGACCTGAAGGATTTTTCTGAAGAACAGCAGACAGTTTCACTGTTCAGGGCAAACAAGAGACTCATGAACAACTATCACTAAACCAAAAAACAGGGCTGTGGATCATTCAGGTAACAACACAGCATTAAGAATTAAGCTTATGTAAACTTTTAAACGGGGTAATTTTTATGGACTATATGTAAACATCTTTTATGTGAATTATCTTATTCAGGTCAGTACTAAATAAAAAAATAGCATGCATTTTGTATGCATTTTTGCTGAAAAACCTGTTCTACATGATCTAGTACATGTCTTCTGTTGTCTGATTGATAATTTTGATGTTTTTAGCAAGTAAAAGGCCTTTTAGTATAATTGCATGTCTAGATTCCATCTTACTTTTAAGACATATAAATAACAACACCTGCAAAACATCAACAAAATTGCATATCTTTGCTCAGTTTGGGTCTCTGAATAATTATATATAATTCATTATAATAATTCGTAATTAATAATAATAATAATAATTTAGTAATTAATAATAATAGTAATAATAATAATTTAGTAATTAATTATATATCTCACAATTCTGAGAATGCGAGTTTGTACCATGCAATTGCGAGGGGAAAAAGGTTTAAATTGTGAGATAAAATTACCTTTTTTTATTTTTTATTCAGTGGCAGAAACAGGCTTCCAAACAATTCAATACTATATGAGCCATAAAAAATGTGAGCCATAAAAAAACTTTTGCAAACTTTTAAGGAGGATTGAATCTTGTATGCAGCATTATTTTAGTTTTGTTGAAATACTTTTATAGTTTTTAAATTTTTTTTTTTCCATTTTCATTTTAAGTTTAGCTAATATTTTAGTAAATTTGTTGTGCATTTTTTGATGTTTTTTTTTTTTTTTTTAATAATATGTATACGTAATTTTTATTCATTTTAATTTTGATCTCAGTTTTAGTTATTTTAGAAGATTAAATTAAACTAAATGAAAAGGAGACGTTGCTTTGGCAGCTAGCTGAAATAAAATAACTGTTTTTATATTTTGTTTTATTTCAGCTGGTAATTATTTAAGGTAAAAAATATGGTTTCAGTTTATTCATTAGTTAATTGTATTTTAATTTATTTACTAATTAACTAAATTTATTTTACCAAATGAAGTGTCAAAGGTCGCCCGAGTGCCAAAGTACACAACTTCATACATTATCACACCGTCTCAGTCAGTTTTGCTCACGTGTTTTCTTAATATTTAAGCTTTCATATTAATCCTATTCAGCCTCTGCTGTTCTTTCTTGTCTCGTTTTTGTCGTTCAGCATGATCTTAGTTTGCGCTTTTTCTTTGTATCTGCATGTCAACAGACCGCCAGCGCTCGTGGTCGGCTTTCGCTCTCAGCTGTCCTTCTTCTCCAGGTATCCGTCTTTCTTTTCCTCGGTTTCACTTTGCATACGCTCTCCTGCTTTCTCAGTCTCTTCCTCTAACTTAAATGTGTGGATTTATTTTCATTCTAGCACATCTAAATACTTATTTTTTTAATGTCATGTGAGTTTGTGGTTTAATGGAGATACTGTAATTTCCTCTACAGTTAAGAAAAAACTAGACGGCCCTGATATCTCTCGAAACAACAGCCTGGTGGATGAACTGGACTTCTCGGCTGAAGACATCCCTCTGCCTGTGGTTACAGACGCTTCACAGTGAGTTACACTGGTTTTTACCTATCCATTGAAAGCTTTCATCGCTCAAAATGGCATTAAATGTTTGCGTTCGCTCCATCCGTCTCATCCGTGATCGCTCGCTTGTGTGTGAATTGCAGTTTTAGGAGGAGTAGCGTTTGCTTGTGTGGTGTGAACAAGCCAGGTGCATTTGGATATTCTGCTTTCTTCCTGTCATTTCATTTCTCTTTTAAAGCATCCTCACCTTTTCATACTGTCCCATCTGAAACATCTCAAGAGCTTCCTGATCCTCAGCTGTGAGATGAAGGAAAGCGCCTCTTTCTCTCTTTCAGTCTGTTGAGAAGCCCGTTTGTGGCAAAGGAGGAAGAATCAGTCTCTACTCAGCACCTGAATACAACAAGGTACTGTTTCCTGTCTGTTTCCGGTCTATTTCCCATCTGTTTCCTGTCCCATGCGTTTGATAATGTGATCAGCCTGGTTGGTGAGATTCTCACTTTTGTTCTCTCACTTTTGTCTCTCAGATGTGATGTTTTTTTTTTTTTTTTTTTTACTTGAAGTATATTGTAGTCAGTGTTTTTTTTTTTTAATTCAGTGAATCGTTTCATTTAAATGAATCCTTGAATCAAAGAATCTTTATGTAATTAATTGTTCCAAAACATCTCAGCCGCCGTGATTCAGTGATGTTCAAAAGAAACAGATCTTGTATTAATGAGTCAGTGAGTTATTTGACTGATTCAGTCTGGTTTGTGAATGAATCATTTGAAATCTTATTACAATATCCATTCAGTGATTTTCCCCTTGAAATAAAATAAACTCTACCGGTTATAAAATAATTTTAAAAAGCCTGAAACATTATTTCATTTTTTTGATTATTTAAAAAAAAGGAAAATTAGTCAGTCCCCCCCCCTTTTTTTTTTTTTTTTAGATATGATCAATTAAATTGTTTTCCTAGAAATCCTAGAACTTCTTGTATCCTAGAAAAGTTATGGAAATTTATTTGTCAGAAAGTGCGAGAGCCTTATGTGACTCAGTTAAATTGATTCAGTGATTCTTTCACAAAATCACACAGATGATAATTTTATAACTGAAATTACTTTTGTCCAAACTCATCTTTTGATTTTGAACTTTTAAAATTTATTTTATTTTATTTTATTTTTTGGTAAAACTTTTCATTAAGGTGTGATTTTTTTTTTTTTTTTTTTTTTTTTTTTACTACAAAAGGTCATGCGAATTAATAAAATATTTTAGGATTTTTGAAAAAGTCAGTTTTCTTCTTCTTCTTTTTTTTTTTTTTTTTTTTTTTTTTTTTTTTAGATATAGTCAATTTTTTTAAACAAAATCTTTGTCTAATTAAATCCTAGAAATTCTTGTATCCTGGAAAAGTTATAGAAATTTAACGTCAGAAAGTGAACTGAACTGAAGTTACTTTTGTCCAAACTCATGTTTTGATTTTGAACTTTTAAATTTTATTTTATTTTATTTTATTTTATTTTTTGGTAAAACTTTTCATTAAGGTGTGAATTTTTTTTTACTTATTATTATTTTTTTTTCTTTAATACAAAAGGTCATGGGAATTAATAAAATATTTTAGGATTTTTGGAAAAGTCAGTTTTCTTCCAGATATAATCAATTTAATTTTTTAAACAAAATCTTTGTGTAATCTTTGTCTAATTAAATTCCATAAAGGTGTGATTTTCAGGACTACAAAAAGTCATGAGAATTAATAAAATATTTTAGGATTTTTGGAAATCTTATCTCTTTCTTTTTTTTTTTTTTTTAAGATATGATGATTCAGTTCTTTTTTACAAAGTCTTTGTCTAGTTAAATCCTAGAAATTCTTGTATCCTAGAAAAGTTATGGAAATGTATTTGTCACAGTGCGAGAACATTGTGTGACTCAGTTGAGTTGATTCACTGAGATGATGATTCAGTTATTCTTTTACAAAATCACACAGATGATAATTTGATAACTGAAATTACTTTTTATTTTATTTTTATTTATATTTTTTTTTTTGGGGGGGTAAAACTTTCCATTAAGGTGTGATTTTTTATTATTTTTTTTATTTTTTTTTTCAGGACTAGAAAAGGTCGTAGGAATTAATAAAATATTTTATTTAACTTTGTCTAGTTAATCCTGGAAATTCCTTATGTGACTCAGTTGAGTTGATTCACTGAGATTCATTCACAAAAAACCCAGACAGTTATTTAATAACTGCAATGATTTTGCCCAAACTCACTATTGTGGCAAACCTGAAACATTAAATGACTCAGTCAGTGTCTATAGAGTCCATTAGTCGGTAGATTTTAGCGTTTAGCCTGGACACACAGGTCTGTTTCTGAGCCACACCTGTGAAAGCATCTCAACTGACTTTCAGCACGTCCTCCGTGGTCTCCGGACGCTTTCTGCTCCTGCCGCCCGTGATGAGGTGTGTTAGCGTGGGCCTGTCCGGGGAAATGAAAGGATATCTCTCTCATTAGGGCCTGTGAGAAGCCCTAAAGGGGGGAATAAAGAACAGGAAGGGCGTGAAAGAGGAAGTGGGCGGCCTGTGGTGTAAAGGGATGCTGGGTGTAGATGCTTTACGACATTTAAAAGTACAGTTCACGCAAAAATAAAAAAAATAGCTGAAATGTACTCGCCGTCAGGCCATCTGAGATGTAGATGAGTTTGTTTCTTCATCAGATTTGGAGACATGTAGCATTACGTCACTTGCTCACCAATGGATGTGAATGGGTGCCGTCAGAATGAGAGTCCAGACAGCTGATAAGTAATCCACACCACTCCAGTCCATCATTTAACATCTTGTTTTTTTGTTTAGTCGTCTCTTTCAAGAAATCTAACGCCATCCAGACACACTTTTCAGGTCTGTCTGGAAAAGATTGACCTTTGACCCCATCTGTGAATCTTCCTGCTGCCACAGTAAAATGTATTGATGATACTTCAACTGAGACTTAAAGTATGAATGAACTTTTCTGAAATGTTCCACTACAGTTGTTTTATCTGATTCGCAAACGGCCCACAAAAGCGTATTGTTCTTTGTCAGATATTCGGTCTAGTCTCGCCAAGAATGAGCGGAGTGGGAACACGCGTCATATTGACACAAAACAACTGTGTCTGAGAAAACGTATAATGAGAGGATGAGGTGGAGGAGGAGAGAGCAGATCCAGCCTGTATGAAATCATCTCTGACTCATGTGCTCATTTACACTGTGAATAACTTCAGTCACAGACACTGTCTGATGATACAGAACGAAATATATCAATATAACAACTCAGAACCTCAATTAAGAATGTAGTATTGATTTTCTCTTGCTCTGTTTGGCATGCTGTAGTACTCTATATACTCTATTTGTGTACTATTTTAACAATATGTGACCCTGGACTACAAATCCAGTCATTAGATTTACACATCGTCTAATTAAATAAACTTTCCATTGGTTTGTTAGAATAGGACAATATTTGGTCGAGATACAACTATTTGAAAATCTGGAATCTGAGGGTGCAAAAAAATCTAAATATTGAGAAAATCATCTTTGAAGCTGTCCAAATGTTCTTAGCAATGCATATTACTAATCAAAAATTAAGTTTTGATATATTTACGGTATGAAACTTTCAAAATATCTTCATTGGACATGATCCTTACTTAATATCCTAACGATTTTTGGCATAAAAGAATCATTTTGACCCATACAATGTATGTTTGGCTATTGCTACAAATATACCTGTGCTACTTATGACTATCCCACAATGCATTGCATACTACTTGACCTTCCATTTCTAATACAATGATTGGTAAACAGTTAATAGATTTAAATTATAATAAATAAAAACAAATGTATTGTGTATTAAATAAATTTGTGCATTATGTGCATTATATATATAGCATAATGTATGCTAAAGATTGTGCAATTATATATTTAGATACTGTTTTTGTATATTTATATATTTTATGTATTTTTTTTTAAACATAAAAGTATTTTAATGATATTTTAAAAATAATATTAAAATTATTTAAATGCTATATATATATATATATATAATTTATTTTTTACAATGTTTTATTTTAGCTATATAAAATACTTTATATATTTTTATGTATTATGTAGTATAATTTCTATTCTACTATTTTGATGTGCATTTATATGTAAAATACTATAATTAATTATAGTTAATAAAAACTATTAAAAATATTACTTGAAATACAATAAACTTTACCTGAAATAATAATAATAATAATTATATATATATATATATACATATATATATGATGTATCAAAATAACTAAAACTTTATAATGAAAATAGAAATAGCAAAAATAACTCAAAATATTAACAAAACATAATATCAGCATATCAGTGACACTAAAATAACACTGTTAATATATTAATATTTAATAAAAAAAAAAAAAAATAATAATAAATATATATATATATATATTAAAATCTGTGCTATTCTCAATTAACCTTAATTAATTTTTTTTTTGAATTGTGATTTTTGATTCTCTTTTGTATTTTATTCTTTTTTGCACAGTTCGTTTTTATTGTGCTCCTTATTATATTGCAATTGTTCGGTCGCATTGGTCATTGGTTTTTAATTGTGCTTTAATTAAATATTGCTTTATGCACTAAAGTACAAAGGAAAGCCTCTTTCTAGTGATATAAATTCCAAACAAACATAATAATATATTAATGTTGCATGTGTATTAGTGTGTAAATACCAAGATGTGACTCAAAGTGACTCACAATGATGCCGTTTTGGATCAAATCATCTGCTAATTGAATAAGTGAAATGTGGAGTGGGTCACATGTGTCATTTTCTAATCTATTTTTCTACATTTTACAGCACCCAGTAATACTTGTTTTCCAAACACAGGCCGTCTGTCTCTCTTTCTCCGTCCTCCGCCCATGTTTGTCCTGCAAAATCCCAGAATTCCTCAGTGATATCATTGCTGGAGCATGTGTGTTTGTTCGACACATCAGCGCTGCGTGAGTCAGGTGGAATGTGCCGCAGAGTGACCGTTTAGACATGAAAGCTGAACTCAGACCAGGTCTGAGACGGTTTAAACCAGACAGACTCAATGAAAGCTCTTTTCATGAGGAGTGAAATGAAAGCGCAGGATTTGTAGGGGCTTGTGTCACGAATTGTGTAATGAATTGCCACGGTGTCGTGAGAAGATCTTTTACTCTGTTCTGGCTGGAATGTTTGGAAATGAGCTGAGCACTTAAACCGTTTGCACCGCCGGCTCCTGCTCAAATATAATTCAGGATTCCCAGCAGATTTATTGCTTGTGTAACAAGGACACTTGGCTTCCAGTCTCGTGGAGCCAGACGTTTGACTGTTAGCAGAAAGTGCAGTTTGGAGCTTATTCTGTGTATTTTTCATAGTATGTCAATTAACTTTATTATTGTGTGTGTGTATATAAATAGAGAGAGAGAGAGATGGCTTGACATTTATATAGGTGTATTTTTTAAATATATGTATTTAATTTTTTTTTAAATATATATTTAGTGTAAATATTTTTAACAATATATCAAATATATATATATATGAATAAATAAAAATTTAATTTAATATATAAATAAAATTGTATTTTACATATTGTTTTGTACATTAAATTTATTTAACAATAATATCCATTTTATTTATTTTTTATTTGTTCTTATATAAATTAGTAAGTAGTACTGTAGAAAATGTTAAATCTTCATTTATATATATATTATATAAAAATAAAATATAAAAATGCATATATAAATATATATAAATACATGCAATCAAAAATGAAATATTTTTAATGATG